>NC_089017.1:55151814-55296822 GCF_963932015.1 Anas acuta | reverse complement strand
AGTACAAACACTCTGAATCATTGTTATATGATTTCTTTGACAGATCTTTGACAGACCTTACCAGGATTAATTCTCTAGCCCTCAGAGAAGAGACTAGAGACCCTGCTTCTATCTTCAGCCTGTGTGTGTGTCCTGGCTAGCTCATATCTGCAGAACAAGTGTGCGCAGAAGGCTCTCTAGGATCCAATTGATTTCAGCCTTTAGAGTGGGGAACCTATAAGAGGAAGCCATGGCTGAGAGACAATGAACAGCACTCACCAAGCTTGTGCCCTGATAGGCTATAAGTATGTGTTTCTAGGACTGCATGAAAGGATCAAGACTGCTGAGCAAACCTGGTTCAATCTGAACAAGAAAAATAAAATACAAAGTATGAGACAACATTAGCCAGCGTTGCAGACAGAATCCCAGGGAAATCAATTCTTTTTTACTAAGCATCATCCAAAATAGCAGTTCTGATTTTATACAGTTTTTCACAGAATTGTAATACTTTTAAACACAGATGGGATTAGAATCTATGAGTTAGAGCTCAAACCTGCAGGGTACTCAGGCTTCCTTTGGTAACATCCTGAACAGTAAATGAAACAGGGCCAGGGTCCCACAAGTACTGACACATGTTAATTCACAATGTTAAACTCTCAGCATACTCCACAGAAGAGTTTTGATATTTTTCAGCTTTTATCATGTTATCAGACAGTTACTGGGTGCAGTCTGGGGACTAGGTCATGCCAGGGATTGTTTTTAAAAGGTCTTTACAACATTGCCACAAGGTTCTGAAGAAGAGATATTGGCTGTTTATTATTATTATTATTATTATTATTATTATTATTATTATTATTATTATTATTATTATTATTATTATTATTATTATTATTTAAAGGTGTGAGCAATGCTTTGCCACCTGGTTGTTCCAGGACCAGACAATGGTCCCTGGTCTCCAGTCTTTAGCCTTAGAGTCTACTACACCCATACAGTGTAGAGACAACCCTCCAGTTGTCTCTGCAGACCACATCCGGGATCCTGCAGCACTCTGCTCAGATGTCAGTGTCCCACATCAGGCCATTTAATTATGCAGTCCATGCTACTGTGTCCCAGTGTCCCAGTTAACTGTCATTACTAATATAATCCAAAGTTCAACTCTACCGACACATTGACTAAACTTTCTGCAATATTTGATTACCCTGTAAGATATTTTTATGATATTCATAGCTGGGCTTCAAATTCCATGTTAAATTTCTGATGACACTCATGATACTTCTGTTAACCAAGAAGTTACGTCTTTCTGTCTTCTGTTTATTCTTCAAACTTCAGTGCTTTTGATTTTTTATTATTATTTTTATTTTTATTTTATTTTATTTTATTTTATTTTATTTTATTTTATTTTATTTTATTTTATTTTATTTTATTTTATTTTATTTTATTTTATTTATGGGGGCACAGCACACCTAAATCTCATTTTTTTTCTCCCCTATTTTACCACTCATATTGCACAAACTAATACGAAATATTCTATTCCTATATGCTTTGTTTTATTCTTAGGAGCCAAATATTTTTTTAAAAACATGTTTACCCAAATCAAGTGTCATAACTTCTAGTCCTATACATTAAAATCTCCCCATTAGTAATTCAGCAAGCATACATTTCTAGACTATATGGTGTTGTTTGATAAGACAGCAGGAAAGAAGCTATTTTCTGATTTAAAGATAGTTTATCTTCTTTGACAGTTTTCATACCAGTTTAAAAATAATGTATCTTGGAAAATACTGACTTCTCAAATAATGAACAGATTGTGGTTGGCAGAGAGAGTATCTAAATATTATTAATATCATAACTTTTTGTATGCTTATCAGGGTCAATTACCAGATAAATTACCAGAACTTAGTTTAGTTGTTAACTTATATATCACAAAGTTATGCCTTAAACAACACTGCTTGTATGGTACTGACAAGCCATAGATAGCTACTGTTTCTTCTGATGCCGAATGTTCAAGGTATCAAAGAACATTCTCCAGAGAAAGGATTGCCAAAACTGATATATTCTACTGGTCATGTGCATTAGGGCTATTTCAAAGAACATGCTGGTGCATAAATGAGTTCATTTATGCAAACTTCCTTTTCAGTCTCTTTTGTCTGATCATTTCTCCAGTCTTCTCCAAGCACAGTCAAATTTAGAATGACACAGAACTCAGGTATAATGCATTTTTAGAGTATTTAAAAGGCCAGTGAAAATTCATTTACATAACTTATTTTTTCTTCTGATAAATATTGCTTTATTTTTTGTTGTTGTTGTTCATGAATTATCTCAGATCAGATTAAAACAGCCAATACCAGCCATGTAATCATTCTTTACTGTTGTTGTTGTTTATTTCAAATCATGAAGCCTTTGTGGGGTTTACATTAATTAGCAACATATATTATTTCTGTTTTTCTTATGCTAAGTTGTATACATTTTCCTATGTTTAAGATTAATCTTTAAATTATTCTGTGCCTGTCTGGTCACAAAGTGGCAATACTTGGTATTCAGTTACTCCATGCCTAAAGACACATGGGAGCTCTACTGCCACTGGCTAATATCTCCTTCAATTGTATATAAAACTTATGGTGTTGCTGGCTCTGCTGTCTTACACAGCCAGAAGCTGCTGGAACTCATTAAGGCTGCCATGTGAGATGAAAACAGCCAGCCTTCATGTGCTGGAGCATGCAATTCCTTGGTTTTCTGCACATCGGCATGTCTCTGACTAGCAGTGTTCAGACCAAAGAGCTACCAGATCTTTGCGTAAAGTTTCATGGACTGTTTTACGATTACTGAAGACACCAAGAAGCTTGCATGTTCTCTTTTGAAGACAACAAATTGTTTTTAGTGAGAAACACTGCCTACAGTAATGCTGCTGCTGTCTCAGCTGGGAGCCAGGGCCATGTTTTATACCTAATGTCCCACATTTGATAGGTCAGGTTAAACATTCACGTGTAACTGCAAATATATTTTGGTTAAGGAACAATTGCTTAATGAAAACTCAAAGGGGTCACCAGAGGTACCTAAGAAGTTCTTGCACTTTTTTACGGCTCGGTATTGATAAATTTTATTGCCAGTTTGGATGACAGCATGTAAGATTCTTCATTAGGCCATCAATTCATGGGTGTCTGCCTTTCAGACTTGGATGCAAGGACAAATTAAATGGACATGAAAAGAATATCATCATACCGTGGGATGAAGGTTTTTAGTGGTCCTTCACAGCCAATAGAGATAGCAAAGGACTCTCAGAATCACAATTACAATTCTGTCATCATGAATGGACATCCACTCTTGGGACCCAGATAATCGAGCTTTAAGTGTATGACAACCCATCACTAGATTGAGCACAGTTTTCAGACAAAGTAGTAGCTGGCAGCTCATAGTTTGTTGATAATTGGAATTTGGATAATTGGATAATTTGGAATAAAAAGAGTCACAGTAGCTCCCATACTCTGTAATACCAAGAGCCCACTTGGGTAGTTTCATGGAGATGGCACAACACAATGAAACTAAGTGCATCAGGAGTCTCCTTGATCCCCACACTGTCATACACATAACTAGCTGTTTTCCCTACAAAAATACTTAAATCTGGAGCTAGTTTATGAAGCATAGCAGTTGGTAGCATAACCTGCCTTACATCAGAAAAAATGATGTAATCATAAACAAAAATTATGTAAAGAGGCTAAAAAAAACAGATGCTTATCTGGTTCATTTGCCTCATTTATGAGGGAAGGTCTCCATCAGGTACGTAAATAGAGAAAAGCACTTCCCAGTAAAGCAGTTCCTGACAAAGTCTTGTGAAAATCCATACAACAGCTACAAAATATTTAGTTTTGTTTTGTTTTGAGGTGAAGACTGAGCATACTCCTGTGTTACTCTGATGTTACTCTTATTTGTAGACCTCTACCTGCCTTTGAAATCACACTGAGAACAGGATGTGTATAGACTACAAATGTAAGGGAGAATCAGAAGCAAAGAATACAAAGCACAGAGATGCTGAAAATTAGCCTGACTCTTTTACCTATTGAGAGATGCTGAACCCAACAGTTGCATTTCAAACTTCAATTGCTACAATATACTCACCTTTTGCCATTATTCTTAGCACAAACCATCTACAGTATCGCCTGGAGAGTCATTCCAACAAAGCAGCTCAAACTTAGCTTCTAGAGCTCCCTTGACATTTTTTTTTTCTTTTAATTACACGTTACTACTGATTTATGTTTGTTTGTTTGTTTTCTACATGCTGTTACTTTTTCACCTGTCAACATTTCTTGCCCAGTCTTTGATGTGTTCCTCCAGTTCCTCAATTTTTTTCTCTCATATTTTTCTCTGTCTTGTATTACTGAATGATATTTTGATCTTGGATCATTATGGTCTTGATTCAAATTAATTTCCATGCCAGTTTTTCCTCAATCTCATTAGTAGTCATTATCATTTCTAAACTCGTTACTTTTGATTAGTCTTCTATGTGACTTTTTTTTTTTTCCCCTGCCTGTATACTTTGTTTAGATTGATATTTTAGAGTATTTTATTCATTTTATTCAGCTGACATTGTGGGATTTATGGCTTCTGTCTTTTCATAAGCATAAGCCGAATGATTTTATTTACCCTTTCTTTATCCATTAGTTATCGCATGAAGATATTCTAGTGTTTTTAATTTCTCTTCCAGAGTTACGCATCTTTAATCCATCTGTTTCTCTGCTGTATTTTGGTTTCTCCAATATAATTTTACATGGACTGCTATCACATTCTTTCTTTCTCAGATAAATACAATCTTGACAAATAAAGCTTCTGAAAATTGCCCAGACTGACATCACACTCCTTTCACTATAAACTCTTGTTCAGAATATATTTCTCTCAAAATGAAACTATAAGAAAAAGCCTGTAGTGCAGTTATGAAATAACTATTTGTCAGGAGAAGTGCAGACAAAATTCAGAAAATGAGATGGGTCTTGATTCAGCTACTGTTGGGCAAATGCACTGCTGTTGCCTACACCTCTAGGAGATTCTAGCTAATGTACCATTTTAACACCCAATCAGCACTTGATACCAGATAATTTTTTTAATAGTCATTAATTAATTGTTCATGTCCTAGATTCTATAGAGAAATACATCTAAATGTATTTCTTTCCAGTATATTTTCCTATTATAATTTATGATTGAATATGAGAGTGAACAAGTTTTGCTTTCTCCATTTTCTCCCATAGAACTACCTTTTCAATTTCTTTCTTTATCCTTTTCCACTCACAAAGTCAGCTTCAAAATCTGTTCCAGCCATAATATTATTTTGTCTATGTAATCTATTTCTCTTACGCATTTTCATTTGCTTTAAAACAAAACAAAATAAACCACCACTAAAACAATCCTACATTCTTAAAAGGAGCACCAGAATCAGATAAGCTCATCCTTCTTTATTTCATTTTGCTGTCCTTTATCACCCACCGTCATCATCACCTTAATAGTATTTGGTTTGTCAGCTCATTTGGAGAGAGACAGACTTTTCTGTCTTCTGTACAACATCTAGTACCTACTGCTGTTAAATGAGAAAGCCATCAACCTGTGACTGCATGGTAGTAAACAGTTTTCTAAGTTATTTTCTTACTCTGTTGTAAAGTAGTAATTCTTGTGAAGACAGGTTGTACTGTTGACATTTTCTTGAAAGACACCAAGGGTTAGGAGATGACATATAAACTATAGACAAACCTACTTTTCTTGTCTAGTTGGAATCTTTTATAGGATTGTCATCCCTAGTGGTATTTCACGAAGTCTTCCTCTCCCATGACAGAGCTGAGCCAAGCTGAGCCATTACATTTTCTCTGACTTAAGGTTAATAAATAAATAAATAAATAAATATAATAAATAAAAAAGAAAAAAAAAAAAAAAAAAAAGGTAATCAAAACCCAAAACTTCAATTTATTTTCTATAAAGGACAATGGAGAAATACAAATGCTTTAATTTTGATTGAATTTTAATTAGGTATGCCTCACTTACATATGCCTGGAACACATTACTGGCATATTACCATAAATAAAAAATAAAAATTAAAAAAAAAAAAAAGAAGTCGAATTTCTCTAGTTTTTTATTGAAGAAGGTACGGGTTTTCCTCAGGAAAATTCTGAAAATACAGTCTAATAAATACTATAAAAAGATATTGTTAAACTCTCGTGATGTTTTCTGTTCTGTTCCATATTAGCCATTTCTTTCTAACTCAGTTAAACTTCAGAACCAATGAAGAGAGTTATTTTATATGCAGTGAAACTCTTGGCACTGAGTTTACAGATCATCTTCCTCAAAGCGTCTTCTTCCAAATCAGAATTTCAAATGGGTTCACATTAAAGACCGAATTCAGACTGGTGAGGTTTCCTGTAATTAACTGTGATAACACAGGGGATGTTGAATGCCCTTTAAAACAGAGCTGTAGGGTTGCAGCTGCCTTTCTGGGATGTAGTACAGTTTAGTCATTGTAAGGTACATTATGATTTAACACAGAAAAAAGCACTTTCAAAAGATTGGCATGTGATGTGGCAAAATTCAATCAGAAAAACAAACATATAACTGAGTCTTCTTATGCTTTTTTAAAGCACGCTTCTGGTGCTTTTTAAGAGCACCAGAAAACACATTGCCATTGTTAGAGTTTGGCTAGGAGGTTACATATTTGAATTGTGCTAACTATGAATAAGGTTTACAAAAAGACAGAAATAACATCTCAGCTTCCACTTAGTGTCTCACAGACAGGAGACTAGGTATGAAACAAAGCAGTCTAATTACTGATTGCAGAAAAATGGTTTCTTTACCTTGCAGCTTCCACCTCCCCTGCTTACACCAGATTGCCCTCAGTTTATGCTTCAGTCTTATCAAATCCCAAACTATTGCCCTTCTTTCTGACTTGTGGCTCCCCATCCAGAATTAACAACACGTTACAGGATTAACTTGCAATTAAAATGATAGGTGAACTCGTTTATTCTATCAAAAAATCATGGAGCTGTAACAATAAAATCTGTAAATACCATCCACAGGGAGAGCTAGAGAGTACACTGAGAATTCAGAAGTAAAAATAAGGAGCTCACACAATATATTTGCTGGCATTTAAGCCCAGGACACCCTGAGCATGAATTTTAAGAAAACTATCAAAAAAGAAGGTGTATCTGCTGCAGAGACAACCTCACAAGGTGGGAGCAGGCTGATAGTAAAACATAAACTATCAATAACAGATGGATTAATTGACCATAATGCACTGTTCCATTAATGCCTGGGGACAGCAGCAATGCCTTGAGGAAATGCCTTGAGGTTCTTACTCTAATGAAGAAGTGTGTAAAAAGTTTCTCTCCTGCATTTTCCTCACAAGAGTACCCTTCCCTGCCTCAGGAGGCTGAAGAGAAAATGAGTTATAATGTTTGGCTACCGTTTGGAGTGAAAGGTATCAAAAGAGATACAAATTCTAAAGCCCAAACTGCTTTTTCTAGCTCATTTTCAATGCAGTCTTGATTACACTTATGTGGAATTTCTTGGCACTAAACTGCAGTGGTCTATGTTTTGTTGAATATATGTGTATATATATGTAAAGGATTATCTATGTTGATGCAACAATACCTTCCTGTGAGAATGGTCAGTCAAATTCATAGAAAAAACATTATGCAAATTCTTTTCCTTAGACTCTAGAAGTATTTTTTTCTCACATGGTTTTTGGTTGTTGTTTTTTTTTTTTTTTTCTTTTGTTGTTGTTTTCAGGAGATATTAAGATTTAAGGTATTGTCCCTTCCATTAGTGACTGGGTTAGCGGTTTAAAAGAGGTGATGCATAAGATGCCTGTCAGTTTACTTGAAATCAGGAAGAAACCCTGCATATTTAAGGCAGCACCAGTATCTGATATGAAGTTAACATTGCTATGTGGATTGAGAGAAAAAAAAATTGAGGCAGACAATGTCTCAATTATGCACTCAGCCCAGAAGAATATCTAAAATTATTTTTTCTCTTTCTTTTAGTTTATTTCCTGCACTTCTTTTTCCTCAGTCACAAAAATACTTACATACAGGTTTTCTTTTTTCTTTTTTCTTTTCTTTTCTTTTCTTTTCTTTTCTTTTCTTTTCTTTTCTTTTCTTTTCTTTTCTTTTCTTTTCTTTTCTTTTCTTTTCTTTTCTTTTCTTTTTTCTTCTCTTCTCTTCTCTTCTCTTCTCTTCTCTTCTCTTCTCTTCTCTTTTCTGGGTTGTATGTCTATTTTTTACTCTGCGATATGTTTCTCTTCTTTGACTATCACAGTCATGATTATTATGAAAATCCGCATTTTTTTTCTCTGTTGCATAATTCTGTTTCATATTACACGAAGGACACGCAGTAGGAACACCAAAAGTGCAATTATATATTTCAAATGGTTATTCAAATAGAGCTGCACATTTTAATAGAAATTTTATTTAAAAAGGGGACAGATATATAGAGACAAAAATAGAAGTCTACACAATAATTTAGTGGAATGAAATAGTATTCTGCCTTGAAATGCTTTGCAGGTTCATTATCCAAAAACTAGCTAAGGAAAGTTTACAAGAAATAAGCTTCCCAAAGCATTAGAAGTTGTACATGCAACATCTTATAAAAACATTTTGAAGTGAATCACACAAATAGAATTTTACCTCTTTTCACTTATAAAGCTGGTAAAAACAGCAAACCACATATCTTAAAACCTTTCTTTGGCATTAAGTTATTATGCGATGAGATTTATTTATTTATTTATTTTAGTTTAAAATTGAAAAGAAGGAAGAGGAAGAGGAATTGACAAAGAAAAGCATGACTATTAGAAACTGAAGCAATTTCAGACAGTCTGACCATGTTTTTAAAGGGTCAAACAAACCCTGAAATGCATTATCCCTTATCATTCTGTTCTTTCTTATAATCTATCATTTTGACAAACACACAATCTGTCTTCATTTTTCTGAATGGTGGATATTGCCTGTACCCAATGAGTTCTCAGTCTACCAAAGCAGCAAAAGCCAAAGCATCTGTGGAAAATTTTCAAGCATAGATGAGTAGGGCTGCCGTAGCTGCAGTATGTGCAGAAGGGAACATATGTGCTCCTGCTAAGAACCCTGGAACACTCTCCCCTGTGGGGAGGCTGGGTCCTCTGTGCCATCTCCAAGTACACCACTTCTTTCACATGTTGATAGGCCTGCAATATGTGCTGACTGCTCTTTGTCGCAAGTGAAGTGTCCCGTGCTCTTTCTCCATTCATTTTTTTCACCTCTTCCAATCTTGTTGATCTTGTTGATTCCCATCATTGATGGGGAAAAAACAAACAAACAAACAAACAAAAAAAAAACAGCACTAGTAGAAGTAGGGGTTCTGCATGATGGAAAAGAACTAAGAAAGGATTTGGGAGAACATGACAATAGGCTTTGACATGGAAAGATTCAAAGTGTAGAAAAATAAATAATCTTTTTTTTTTCCCATCAACTTTGAGATCTTTCCTTTAATTCCTCACTCACTCAGCCTTCTTAACAGGATAATAAATTTTATCTTGCATGCCACACCTAATTCATTACAATTTATTCACGAGCTATTTGGCTTGAAGGTCACACTCAGAGAGTGGTGCTTAATGGCTCTATGGCCAGGTGGAGGCTGGTGATGACTGGTGTCCCTGAGAGGTCCAACTTGTGACCTGTGCTCTTTAATACATGTATCTTTATCAATGACAAAGACAGTGGGATCAAGTGCACCCCCAACAAATCTGCAGATGACATCAACATGAGTGGGGCAGTGATACCAAAGAAGGAAGGGATGCCATCCAAAGGGAGCTGGACAAGCTTGAGAAGTTGGTCCATGTGAACTGCATGAGGTTCAAAAAGTCCACATGGAAGGTGCTGCACCTGGGCCAGGGCAATCCCAGACGTGAGACTAGCAGAAGAACTCAACAAGAAGAACCCTGCAGAGAAGGACTTGGGGGTTCTGGTGGATGAAAAGCTCAACATGAACCAACAGTGTGTGCTTGCAGCCCAGAAGGCCAATTGCATCCTGGGCTGCATCATAAGAGGAGAGAACAGGAGAGGAGATATTGATAAAACAAGGAGGAACGGTTTTAACCTAAAAGAGATTTTATTTAGATTAGATTTGTTTATTTATTTATTAAATACAATATATATATATATATAATTTTATTTATGACATTTAGATTTATTTAGATTAGCTGTTAAGAGGAAATTCTTCATTGTAAGGGTGGTGAAGCACTGAAACAGTTTGCCCAGAGAAACTGTGGATGCCCCATCCCTGGAGGCTTTCAAGGCCAGGTTTGATCAGGGGTCTTGGCCAACCTGATCTAGTGGGTGGCATCCCTGTCCATAGCAGTGTTGTTGGAACTAGGTCATCTTTAAGGTGCCTTCCAACTAAGCCATTTTATGATGAGATATGATTCTATGATATTAATTGTCCTCTAGGACACCAGTCACTCCTATATTTTTTCCTCATTCTTCACAAACAATCAGGTGCACAAATGAGATAATTTTATCCATGGTAGGAGTGAACTTGGCACATGCATACATCTTCACAAAAATCCTTGTGCGCCCATGTATGCATGTATATACATTTGATGAGAGCAATTGCATTTTTATTATTACATATCCCAGTATCAATTTGAATTAAACTATTACACACTATATACACACACAATACTTTTAATGTATTAGAATCTAAAGTCTCAGGCAAAAACTGCAGTTAATTAAAAGACATTAATGTTTTAAATATTTTGTCATAGTTCATAGAGTTCCTAATTTTCCTTGATGATCTATTTTAATGGTTCATGAGTTATTTCTTCTCTTATTAATTGTTTCAATTATTAAAACATGAGATAAAGAATTTCCAAAGCCATAAAAACTCTACTCTGATTTTTCAGATTGTTGCTCTTAAGTGTCTATGATTTAAGCATTCAGAAGTATTTGAATGTCTAAAGTAGCATCCCAGTTTTCAAAACTGTAAATGAATAAAGTACGAAACTGCAGCATAAGCTGAGATGTAGGTAGCTAACATGTTTATGCATTTTTGCCAGTCTTGTTGTGGTCAGTCTAAATGCTTTTATAATATAGACTTGTGAAGTTAACTTTAGTGTTTTTTGTTTTGTTTTTAAGAGGATTCTTCTTAAAAGACAGTACAATTATAGGAGATGATGACTATATAACTCATGACCTTACGATACTTACTCCTTGTACAAATTAGGTATTTCAAATTTATTACTTACAGTTTTCAAAAACATTGCAGCCTTAAAGATTAGGTTGCCTTTTTTCTTTCTTTCTTTATTCTTTATTACAAAAACACTCATCAACATGTCCAACTGCTATGCAAAATGCAAACTACTCAAAGAGCACTGGTATAAACAAGATAACAGGCATTTGTACTCAAAGTTCAATTATTTCATTGTTCACCTATTCTGAATAAAACCAAAATATTCTAATTACACTGTATTGCAGTAACATCAATGGCTAAAATAACTATGTGTTATTTTCAGTTGAGCTTTACAAACTTCAAACAAATTGATACTTGCATGACACATCTATGTTACACAGAAAACAAAACTTCGGCTGTCTTAGACAATTTATTTCAAAGAAAATGATGTCACATATGAGAAGATAAATACATGTTGGGGAAAAACATGTGGCTGACATGACTTAAGAAAAGAGAAAATAGCTTTTAAAGTATCCATGCAGTAAATAAATACTATTAATATTTTAATAGAGGAGATCATAAAATTGTGAATAATGATGCAGAAATAGTAGAGTCAATACCTCTGCTCAGGATCTGGAAACAAGAACAGTGCTTTATAAATGTCTCTTTACAGGGATGACAGTTTGTTCAATCCATTAATATCTATGGAAAAGTATTAAAGAAAATGTACTAGAATTAGACAGTTTTACATCAGCAGTCGTGTAACTTTCACACACACATTGATAGATAAACAATAAAGACTTTTGTGGACTTCTCTCACTTACATTACATTCTGAGATATCAGAGGCACTCTGGAGGTTTTAGAAAATATTATGAATGCTCCAATGGGAAAATGTGTTTAATCATGCTGGGAAAAATCATGGAAAATATAGAATGGAATTCTATCAATTAAAAATTAAATGAGAGAAATATAATCAAGGGCAACTGATACCATCTAAGAGCAAAAAAGCTCCGGTAAATCAAATCAGATTCAATCTTTGTAAGATTAGAATTTTCACTGGTGAATTTATTGCACAAGTATAACGTTTATGAGGCTCTTGACTTCATATCTATGATCCGTTCATTAAAAAAATAAAGTTACACAGTACCAGGAAAGCATCAATTAAAAAGATCAAGAATTAGATTTTTGATTAGTTGAAAAAACAACTGGCGGTAAATGAACAGTATTAAATGGGCTAGAGGTAAGTAGTATAAAAACCTACATTGCTAAGCATGATTTAGAAACATGCATTAAACAGAACTAAAAAAGTCAATGAGATTGACTTAGTCATAAGACTAGTAGACAAAGCTAAGGCCAAGCTCTGGAACTGACACACAATGCTTTTTAAGAGAGAAATGAAAACTCTCTTCCTTCTCTTGCCCCTCAAAATGGAGATCATATCTATACAATGAGAAACTACTTCCTGATAGTAGCAAGTTTGAAAAAGAAATTCAGAATCATTGCAGACAAATAAAAAAAGTGTTTCCAGAAAAACATAGACATGATGTAGGTTAATATCTCAAAGGAACCAGAATGGAGGAGGAATAATGAAAAGCAGTGGTGATTTTATGCTTCTAGAGAGAACTGGTGAGATTGATGCTGGCAAACTACCTCCTGTTCTGAATACTCCACAGAGTTCATTTTTAAAATATAAATTTTTTAAAAACAAAACAAAACAAAACAAAACAAAAAAAAACAGCTGATATGGAAAAAAAAATACTAAATTATTCCAGGCTGCAGAAAATTCAGGTGAGCGAGGACTTAAAAATATCAGTCCATTTATCTTATATATATTTAAAAAAAAAAAAGACTGACAGGCAGGTAGCTTGATTACAGTGTATAAGCAACCTCACAAGGAAGTAAAGAACTCTTTAATCTAGCAGGGATAGATAGAAACCAGTGGATAGAAAAGGAAGGCAGACAAATTCAAAATAGGAATAAGACAAAAAATTTAAAAGTGTAAGTGATTAACATCTGGAACAAACTCCCAAAGGGACTGGTAGATTGCCCATTACTTGGTGCTCTCAAATCAAATCTAGGCACCTTTCCAGAAAATGTACTTAGTCTGGAGTCATTGTTTGAAATTTAATGTCATGTAATGTACAGGACATATGTGACTAGATGATCTAATGGTCTCTCTCCTAGCTTTAAAATCTGTCAATCAAAGATAAGGCTGTAAAATATTGTCACACAAAATTGGATTTTATCCCTCTTTTTACCACACAGCATGCTTAGATAATGTCTAGCAAATCACTTGATTCAAAATATCTATAAATAGTTGCTAACAATTTACCATTTGTTACTTGGATCCCCATCATACAGTCTTGTATACTGATGCTTACTAGCACAACCAAAGTTAGTGAGAGCAATATAGGGAACTGACAGGGTGCCACATAGCACAGTCTGAACACCAGCTTCTAGGAGTTCAGAAGTAATTGATCTTACCTGTTTGCCCCTCATGTAAACGGCACATTTCCTCCCCGTCTAAGTTTCAAGAAAATAAACCAATACACATGAACATTATCACATTGAATATCAAAGAAAAGCCTATAAGAAAAATAGTGATTTTCTTGCTCACACAAAAGTGTCAACAGAGTTCAATAAGTAAGGCATGAAAACATACATTTCATAATGAAGTATAATGAGAGAAGAAACATCCAGTTAATTTACAGATGATTTCAGTCAATGAAAAAGGCAAGGAATCTATGGATAGTATACAGTTACAAAAGCATATATTAAAAATAAGACCAGATGCAACAAAAAATTAAAGTTGTATCACTTTACAGAATTATTATTATTATTATTGTTGTTGTTGTTGTTGTTGTTGCTATAACTGTTGTTGTTGTTGCTAATATTTGGCACAAATATAGCTCCATCTTTGGTGAATTTCACACTGTCTTGACTGTAATTGGTTAAATGGCCTGTCCTCCAAGTCTGCAGAATTGACAGGAAAGCTATAAAAACAGAAATATTAAATGGACCCAACTAAGCTGCCTAGGACAAAAAAAAAAAAAAAAAAAAAAAAAAAAAAAGTGGTCCAACTATTCCCAGTACAACACCATAAAGAGATAAAAATTACAGAAATTCAGGTACAAGATGTTTCAATAACATAGTACCTGATGACCTATGCACCTTGTGGCTGTAGTTGGAGAAACCTCTAAATCCTGATAAAAATCCTATAGCTCTTGGATACACTACAGTGGATAAGTACAAAAAATCCTATAGCTCTTGGATACACTGCAGTGGATAAGTACAAGACCTGAGGGGGCACCAGCTACCTCTCATGATGCCTTAAATGTTAAAGCAGGAAAGAGGAATATTAGCCCACCATCATTTCTCTGTCTGAACAACACATAAACTGGCACATTGCCACCTGTTTTTCCTTGAATATACTTCTTCTGCAAAGCTTCAGGTGATGGCTAAAACATCCCTTTCCCATGCTTCAGTTCTAACCAGAATACTCTAGAGATCAACCTTAGCTTCCCAAAGAGTAAGTAGGATGCATATGTATAAGCTAATACAGGTTTACAAAGACCACTGAATAGATCATGAGCTAATGAGTAGTGGCTTCCAACTTGTTCAAACAAGGGTGTATGGTGAAATCTAAACTGTTTTCTCAGTATTTGTTTTTGTCTATTTTGTATACAGATAAAACTCGGGCACAGCAAATTTAAATGAATTGCTAGATCTTACATGGCAGTTTAGGGGTAGAGACAAGAAGAGATTTAAACATGGTGCAAGTTTTCATCAAACTATGAAGGAAGAGTTTGCCTTTTACTAAATTTGGGGACAAACTTAATCCATTTGCATTTACCTATCATTCCTTAACCATGTAAGGAATTGTCTATAGGGTAAGATTTTGCTTGCATCCTGTGCTCATGTATCTTACTTGCCATGACCACTGATATAGATGTGAATTTAAATTTCATTGATTTAACTCAACTCTTACATAGATATCAGTAATATAATAAAATTGCATTATTTTCAGTCAGCTATGTTGTCTGTAAGTGGGTGGGATCCCATATGGCTTCACCTGAAGACAAATATAAAAGCTTCTAGTACTGTACTCTAAAACTGATTCTGAAGTCATGGTAGTATATCTCTGTCTATCCTCTTGTGGGTGAGTTTATTACTGCCATTTTATCAGGAAATCATATGTTTAGGAGCCATCCTTATAGGGACAACAAATAATAATTACTATAACATCAAAAAATATCCGATTTTAATGCATACACTTGAATACTCTTGCTGAAATTGCAAATTATGCTTAAGAAGCATTCTGACAGAGCCCAGGTTAGTTGTTCAAATTCAAATCTCCTTCAACTTCTGTCCTGGAAAAACAATGGTATATGTAGACAAAGAGTGTAAGGATGAGTAAGGATGGTCCTGTAGCCACTTTTAAGAACAGTGAAATTATGGCAAATTTTTAAAATCAGTGAAATTATGGCAAACGCAAGTGTACAGACAACACGGGCTGCTAGTGCACGCGTTACAATGTGTGGGTGACACACAGAAGACTAAAAGCAGGGAAGACTGCAGCTCTTTTCTTGTATACAACCATTCTCTCATTCCCCCTTCCTCAAAGAAAACAAGGGAAAAAATTGATGAAAAGGGCATAAGGTTTGAGATAAGGATAAGGAGATCACTCAGCAATCAACATCTCAGGCAAAACATACTCAGTGTAAGGGAGGTTAATATATTTTATTGCCTGTCACAAGCAGGCTAGAACAGTGAGAAACTAAAAGCAAACTAAAACCACCTTCCCCCCATTCACCCTCTTCCACCTCCTCCTTTGAGCAGTGCAGGGGAACGAGCATTGGGGCTGTGGTCAGTCCCTAACTCTTCATCCCCACCACTCCCTCACAGTCCCTCTCTGCCCCTGCTCCCCAGGGGGTCCCTCCCAGGGATGCCGTCCTTCCCCAACTGAGCCTGTGGGGGCTGCCCACAGGCAGCAGCTCCTCAAGCACTGCTCCCACACGGCTCCATCCCACAGGGTCCATCCATCCATCCCCCAGGAGCAAACTGCTCCAGCTCGGGTCCCCCACGGGTGGGGGCAGCTCCCCCCAGACCCCCTGCTCCTGCGTGGGCTCCTCTCCACGGGCTGCAGCTCCGGCCCGGGGCCTGCTCCTGCGGGGGCTCTCC
Source organism: Anas acuta (assembly GCF_963932015.1). Classification (NCBI taxonomy): domain Eukaryota; kingdom Metazoa; phylum Chordata; class Aves; order Anseriformes; family Anatidae; genus Anas; species Anas acuta. Next base: position 55,280,492 of record NC_089017.1, on the reverse strand, counting down.
ATGGGCCGCAGCCTCCTCCAGGCACATCCACCTGCTCCACCGGGGGCTCCTCCACCCATGGGGGGGCTGCAGCGTGGAGATCTGCTCCATGGGGGACCCATGGGCTGCAGGGGGACAGCCTGCTCCACCAGGGGCCTCTCCCTGCACAGCCCGCAGGGGAACTGCTGCTGCCTGCCTGCCTGCCTGCAGCACCTCCTGCCCTCCTGCGGCACTTCTCTTGGGAGCTGCAGGGCTGCTTCTCTCACGCTTTCACAATCCTCTCTCTCCCGGCTGCTGTTGCACAGCAGTATTGTATTTTCCCCCCTTCCTTAAATCTGCTCCCCCGAAGCCCACCCAGCAGCACTCCCTGCCTCGGCTCTGGCCAGCAGCAGCTCCTTTTTGGAGCCATCTGGAGCTGGCTCTGCTCTGATGCTGACAAGATGGGGCTGCATTCCTTTCCAAACTGGCTGTCATAAAGGCCTTCACCTTTGCATTACATTGAGGCAGCGGTGATCTCAGCCTTCTTGTAGTTCTCTGCGTAATGTAGCTCCCAAAAGAGATCCCAAGGTCCAGAACAGACATGGAAATAACTGGGGGGTTGTAAGGAAAACAATTGTATTCCATCCTACAGCAACACCAGAGCTGTCTGGAGAGTTTAGGAGTCATCTGAATTTTGTTATTTGTGTTTGATCTGAACTAAGGAAGAAAGGACCAGTTACTAGAAAAGAATGCATGCCTGACAATGATACAACCCGATGGGAGGCTGTTTGATCTGGGTCTGTGGGTTTTGGATCTGTAGGCTGTTGAGGAGATTGTTGGAATTCTGATTACAGAATCAAGAACCTCCAGAAAGTGCAGGACGCCAGTGCTGGAGAGCACGGCTCACACTTTGACGCTTCCTGGGACTGCCTAGCACATGAACAGGTCTCGGCCCCAAATGGCTGTGCTTCAAAAAGGTTTCCCTCTCTCAAGCATTTGCTGCTCTGCACTTCCTTTTCTTTCACTGGAGAGTCAGATCAATTGGTTGCTTTGCACTTGGACATGTTCCTTGGAAAGCTGCTTGAACTCTCTTCAAACCCTGGACTACCTGGGAATTGATTGCTTCCTCTAACTGGCACTGATGCTGTAGCTGGATCCCTCGAAATCCCATTTGACTGCTTCTGCTTCCTGAGCAGGTGACAGAAACTTTCACAACCAGAGAGCAGAGAAGAAGGAGTTGGAGTTCTGCATAGGGGAAATATTTGGAAGTTTTGAAGACGTTTCCCCTGCTCAGCTGCCAACCCTACGTTAACCAATCACCTGATCTTTTGCATTCCAGTGTGAGGAAGGTTTTAGCAATTCGTGTCAATAGAGAGCTTGAAGGGAAATGCGTTCCTTTCATACATTGTAAACTTTGATTCTTGCCCTATTTGCAAGACTGAGCCATTTATAACACCAGCAAAAGTCTCCAATCAAGTTAGGAAGGAAAGTTAGTTCTGAAAATACTCAGTCACCTCTGTGCATGCCAAACCCTTAATGGCACTGTGCAAAACGCAGATTGCAGTGATGAATCGCGTTGTGGAATGAATGGCAACATACATATTTGGCTCCAGATCCAAAATGTCACTTCTTTGGCCGTTTTATTTAGGGTAGCCCTCCCCTCCCCTCCCATTCCCTCCCTGGCCCATTCCTTACTTCCCACCAAAACCCACCCCCTCCCCTCCCCTCCCCTCCCCTCCCCTCCCCTCCCTTCCCCTCCCCTAAACTCCCCTAAACTCCCCTAAACTCCCCTCCCCTAAAATCCCCCAAACTCCCCTAAACTCCCCTCCCCTAAACTCCCCTCCCCTAAACTCCCCTAAACTCCCCTCCCCTAAACTCCCCTCCCCTAAACTCCCCTCCCCTAAACTCCTCTCCCCTCCCCTAAACTCCCCTAAACTCCCCTGCCCTAAACTCCCCTAATCTCTCCTCCCCTCCCCTAAACTCCCCTCCCCTAATCTCCCCTCCCCTCCCCTAAACTCCCCTCCCCTAAACTCCCCTCCCCTCCCCTAAACTCCCCTCCCCGAAACTCCCCTAAACTCCCCTCCCCTAAACTCCCCTCCCCTAAACTCGCCTACACTCCACTCCACTCCCCTCCCCTATGCTCCTCTACACTTCCCTCCTCTACACTCCCCTACACTGCCCTACCCTAGACTCCCCTCCCCTACACTCCCCTAAACTCCCCTCCCCTACATTCCCCTACACTACACTCCCCCAAACCCCCCTACACTACACTCCCCTGCACTCCCCTCCTCTATGCTCATGTCCCCTGCACTCCCCTCCCCTGCACTCCCCTCCCTACACTATCCTCCCCTACACTCCCCTCCCCTACACTCCCCTACACTCCCCTCACTATCCTACACTATCCCAACACTATCCTACATTAGCCTACTCTCCTCTACAATGCCCTACATGCCCCTGCCATGCCCTGCCCTCCCCTCCCTTTCCCTCCCCTTCCCTCACCTTCCCTCCCCTCCCCTTCCCTCCCCTTCCCTCCTCTTCCCTCCCCTTCCCTCCCCTTCCCTCCCTTCTTGTCCGTTTCTTTCCCCCTCTCTTCTCTTCTCCCCTCTTCTTCTCCCCTCTTCTCCTTCCTTTCACGGATCTGAACGCAGAAGGGGGAGAAGCGTAACTCCAGATCGCTTCAGTCGCTCTGGCAGCTTGTGTCACTGGCTGATCCATGGGAATCCATCAGCAGCAATTGGAAGCGTTCCAGCTGCTGTGGGACCAGTCAGGGAACAGTCTCAAACTGGGAAACGCTGACTTCCTTCCGCGGCTCAGACAGGTGACTTTCAATTTCGCCCTGGCTGGGTTGTGTCCCCTTGCTCTGTCCCCACCTACACTGCAGTTTGGTTTAGAAGCAGCAGCACGGTTTGGCAGTAGTTCCACTACTTCCATTTTCGGTGATTTGGCTTGGCTCGCCAAGTGGTTTCTGTCAACAGAACACAAGAAGGAGATTTTGGTTAGAAACAACTACACGAGGAGCTCCTTTCCACATGGGCAAGGAATATTTATCCTTTCCTAATGGAGACTACAGTGGAAGAGATAAGGACAGATCATTCCGAGAGATTTTTCAGAGAATTGTCCCTTGGGGGTGCTTAGTCCAGAGGACCAGAGTTCATCTGTCCAAAGTACACCATGGAAGCACTCTGAATTACTTCCTAACAGAAGCATGGCCTTACCATGTCTGATACGGCTTTGGCTGGTTTCAGTGTTCTTCTTCACTTCATAAATACCTAAATTAAGTACTGTCCTATCAAGCAAATACCTTATTCTCTTGATATCTCTGAGTTGATGGAAGACCCAAGACACTTGGCTCTTCACATCATTGGAAGAACCAAGTGTACTTCCAATATTCACAGCTTCGGAGGAAATGGAGATGAGGTTGAGAGTGGATGAAAAACACCAAGTGTTCTTCCCATCTTCACAGCTTCTAAGCAAGTGGAGATGAGGCTGTGCAAGAACCAAACAAACTGCTGATCCAGAAGCAGCCTAAAGACTGTCTTTAAGCAGGGCCTTGCATTCTTCATCTTTATACCCTTACTCGCCTTCAAGGGCACGATCGTTATCTTATTGACTTCCTACCACTACAGCAACGCACCTGCTTCTCTCACAAAAGTTACGGGTGGGAACTGGAAAGATTCACCAGCATTCTGTATTTCACTCCTCATCTCAATTCTCTTTTGGCCTGCGAAGCTTTTCAGATCAGAGATGAAGATCGGATGTAATCTGGAGTTTGGGATACTGCAAAGGAAAAGAAGAATCATCCTGAGAACTCTTTTCAACCTCACTTGCAAGCGCCAAAGAATACCAAAAGGAAAAGGATGCCACTTGATCATGGTAAGCATAAATTTGAGCACAGGTCTCCTCTAACTGAAGCGAGGTTAAACAGGTTCCAAACAAGGTTAAGGAGCACACCCACAATCATTTCCATAAAACTGTGTTTTCAAACAAATGGTTGAAAGATTTAGATTTTCTTACAAGCGACGAATGAAAAATAAAGAAAGAAAAGAAAATTACCAGGACATGCAGTCTAGCTTACTCTAGCTTACCTTGCCTAGTTCAGAATCTGCGTCTTGGGTCACAATCAGGAAGCAGCATTGTGCAGAAACGCCAAAGCCTCCCCAAACTTGTTCTATCTTCATCAACAAGGGCTTTGATACCGCTGCCTCCTCAGCAACATCGGCAATTGACTAGGAAAGTTGGTGTCCACCAGGTCAAATCAGGACTAGGAAATCCCTCTTGCCACAACTGCACACTTGCACCAGAGTTGGCAGGTCAGAGCGATGGACAGAGAAGCATCTAGAAGAGTGTTAGAAAACAGACTTTAGAACAGATTTCCATCAGCCCAGGAACAATTACTTGCTCATCCCTTCAGACTGAACTCTAAGTAGAAGCAGGTGATCCCAAGCTGCCTTCCTGACATCTATGCTGCAAAGTCATCAAATGTGACATGTTATTCTACCAGTCTGTAATGAACATAAACAAGAGTTTGAGTTGAGGATGTTGGTTTAGAATCAAGCTCAAAGTGTTAGTACTTTGATATGTTTTTGTCTGCAAGTGTTTTCACTGTTTCCCAGACAATGTCTCCAGCAAGCTAGCTGTTTGTTTCATTTGTTCTGTTCTGTTTTGTTCTGTTCTGTTTTGTTTTGTTCTGTTCTGTTTGGTTTTCTCAGTAAGGTTTCTTAGAGAGATAAGATTGAAGTGATCGTATTGCATGCCCATCCATCCCTCCCCTTTGCTTGTCCAGAGCTTTTACCTCGTCTACCACGATGCATGAACTTGGTCATAGGCACAGTTGTTTCAAAGACATTCTGCTGCTAGACCTGTTGTGAAAACAGAGAGCTAAGTATTTGGACGAGAACATGCTTCCACCTGCACTATGACCTCCACAACTAGATGTGGAGCCATATCAGCCAGAAGGAAGTTTCCTTCACAGCTGCTGCTTCTTACACTATCTGGACTCTTACTTTTACTCTTACTTGCCTTTCCTGCATTAGCACAAAAAAATAAAATAAAATAAAATAAAATTTTGGAGATTACCTTTGCCATCTGATGTCTTCGTTTCCAGAAACTACCCTGAATCACCTTTATGAGAACTGTCCACACTGCGAGCATGGGTGTTGCAGTCAGGCCAGATACGTCCCTTCTACGTCAATAACCAAATCTGTCAAGTTAAGAACATGGAATTAATGAAAAGGAAATCCTTCTATTTTGATCTGAGTTCACTTTTTTTTTTTTTTTTTTTTTTTTTTTCTAGACCAAGAAGAACCAGCAAAAGTCGGGTGAAAAATGAAATGAAAAATGTTAAGGCCAGGCAGCTTGCTCACTGCAAGTGCTAATCTGAAAGCAGATGGAGTGCATCTTCATACACTCCGTCCTGAGACACTCCACTCAACAGGCCAGACCAGCTGATGAAGTGCATTGCTGTCCTGAAGTTTCATGTGATGGGCTACTTTCAAGTCTCTTGTTTATGCTGTAGTACTTGAGGTCTATGGCAGGACCACAGCACACTCTTATTTGTCTACCCTTCTTTCTTGATCGTGTGTGGGAAAGAGAGAACGTGCAGAGGCCCTCAGCCACATGTTGCGCCTGTCACTCTGTGCAGCTACATCACTGAGCCAAAGTACCAAACTTCATGCTTGTGAAAGGACTTTACACAAACTACAGAAGACTAAAATGAAGCATCCAAACACTTACAGAAGGGTGGGCCCTCTCGATGCACCTCAACGTGGGATCCACAAGTCCTCACGTGGTTTCATCCAGCACACTTCTCTGTCCCTCCTCGCTCAACTTGCTCAGAGGCAGCTGTTCCCAAGGTGTCGCAGTGACATCATTCAATTCTGTTTCTGAAGTCATCACCGTAGGCCCCTGGCAGCGGCAACACAACACCCTCTGTTGCTAATGCGAATGTCTCAGAAACAAGTAGAGAAGTACCACTCTCCCCAAGCTGACTTTAATTGGAGTAGTTCCAAAATTATTCTCTGCCCCCCTACATCTGTGGAAGGTGTGTGAGAAATCTTTTCCTTAAGAAAGGCTTACAAGCAAAAAAAAGCTTGCTTCTGATACGTTCCCCTTACTTTTCGAGCTGTTCACCTTTGATTTCCAAGGAAGAAAAAAGAAGGTGAAATCAACAATTCTCCTCCTCCGAGTTGGGAATATGAAATAAGCCCAATTATTTAGGAAGCCTGAAAAAGGAAACTATACATTTCCTTGTTAAACACCTTGTTGCTTCTGAAAACTTTTCCAGTACTTTGCAGCTGCAGTGCTTTTCGGTGGGTGGGCAGCCGAGCTCCATCACGGCCACTCTCTCCCTCCCCCTCCTCAAAGAGAAAGGGAGAGAAAATACGATGCAAAGGGCTCAAGGGTTGAGACAAGGACAGGGAGATCGCTCAACAAGGATCGTGATGGGCAAAGCAGACTCAGCATAGGGAGACAGGAAGATTTCCGGCCTAACTACTACTACTCCCAGGCTAGACAAGTGAGAACCAAAGGAAAGAAACCAAAACCACCTTCCTTCCCCCCATCTGAGCTCTTCCAGCTCCTCCCCCCGTGCAGCGCAGGGGAACAGGGGGACTGGACTGGGGGTTGTGGTCAGTCTGTAGCACTTCATCTCCACCACTCCTTCTCGGTCCCTCTCTGCCCCTGCTCCACGTGGGCTCCTCTCCACGGGCTGCAGCTCCGGCCCGGGGCCTGCTCCTGCAGGGGCTCTCCATGGGCCGCAGCCTCCTCCAGGCCACATCCACCTGCTCCACCGGGGGCTCCTCCACCCATGGGGGGGCTGCAGCGTGGAGATCTGCTCCATGGGGGACCCATGGGCTGCAGGGGGACAGCCTGCTCCACCAGGGGCCTCTCCCTGCACAGCCCGCAGGGGAACTGCTGCTGCCTGCCTGCAGCAGCTCCTTCTGCACTGATCTTGGGTTCTGGCCAGCAGCAGGTCCCTTTTGGAGCAGCTGGAGCTGGCTCTGCTCTGACATGGGGCAGCTGCTGGGCTCTGCTCACAGAGACCACACCTGTAACCCCCTGCTATCAAACCCTTGCCACATAAACTCAATACATTAGAATAACAAAAGCTTTTCACCAGTCCTACTTCCACTGCAATCTGTTCAAATTAAATATATATATATATATATATATATATGTATGTTCAAATATCATCACTGAAATTTTTCTAATGTGGGAGTGTGGTCATTTGTTTCACTCCTGGTTTTTAATGGCTTGACGGTGTTTGTGGCTTTTTATTACTTGACAGAAATATCTCTGTTTTTATTGTAAAGTATTATCTGTGCAAAGTGCATCTGATGGGCTAAAAACATATCTTGACTAATTTTTTTACAATCAGTACCACAATACCTTAAACATTTTCTCACACCTTGGCAGACTTTAAGAAAAGACTAGGCCCACAGTGGAGCTGACAACACACCAGTTGTTTTCTCTGCTAATTTAGGTGTCTTCTAAAAGATATTTTAACCTCATTTGTTACAATTAATTAAGTCTATTTGTTCATAATGATCATCCCAAGACTCTTGATGGCAATATAGAAAATGACTGAGGAATTCAGGTGCCAAGTGTGAGGTTAGAATTATAAAGCATTCTCTTAGATCCCCATCATTTATTTATTTACTTATTTATTTCAAAAGAAAATCTTGAGATGATTATATGTATGTGTTTGACTACATGTTTCTATCAGGAATAACTGTGAACACATCCAAAATGCCTAAACAATTGTATTTGAAAAGGCACAAGATAAAATTAGTTGTATCAGCCATCTGTATCAACCACAGAAACTTCCCTTCCTATTTCCTTTACTCCCCTCCTCCTACATGTCCAATGCCAGAAGGATACATATTCTGGTTTATCAATCAGAACTTCCCCAACTCATTTATTCAGTCCCCTTTTGTCTATTTAGAATATGTTACACCAAGGTAGAATCAGCTAATTTGATTCTCACTGCATCTGCTCTTTTTTGTTGCAGTTTTTTCATTATTCCTTCATTTGTTTCCTTTGTCCCATAACAGGTGCCTTATGTGAGGGATTTAGCTATTAGAGGCATAAGATGCAAGATGGCACGAGTGTAACATTTCAAAATCAAATAGTAATGACATTATGCAAGAGACTCGCATGACCTTTTTTTTTTTTTTTCTAGCAACAGCATGCACACCTTCATAGCAAAACTTAAAAAGGATATATACTGTCTCCTACCTTTTCTCTAGCACTTAAGCATTGAACTACCTAGTTACCCTGTTATTCTGCCTCATTCATCTATAAAATGACATCATGCAGCAAAAAGAGAGAGAGATAAATTAAATTGGAAGTTCTAATATAGTAAGTGGTCCCAGTTTCCTGGTATTCATAATTTTTACTTCCATGGCAGTTGCAGTCCAACAGCAGAAAGTGGAATCTCAGAAGAATAAGAAAGTCCTTTATTAGGAGGTATAGTGATATTTTATATGAGGCAGCCACCATGTATAGACATAGTGGGCTTGCTCAATATAAGGAAAACAGAAAAAAGAAAAAAGAAAAAAAAAAAAAAAAAAAGGAAATAATGAGCTCTAGTGTCCCTTCTTGCCTTTTTAGGTTGTTACAGTCATGATGTGATAAAACATGCTCATGTGGGAATTAAACACATAATCTTGTTATCAGAAATAACATCTGGTTTGCCTTGTTCTCAGGTCCCAGAGGGTTAATTTATTTGCTTTTGTTCAGAAATGGAAGAAAGACCTGCATTTGGAACAGCAGCTGGAAAATGATCTTCTGGATAGTTACAAAAGTAGTTGCAGTGAGAAATCACTCAAAAATCCATGTTTCTGGGACCTTAGTGTTCCTGGATATCTCTGTCTGCCAAGAAGCACTGACAGGCTGCAAATGCACTTGGCTTGAGACCTCCCTCTGGAGAGCACAAGTCATTGTATAGTTCCTTCACATATATCAATCTTTATTCCTTAGTCTTTGGCATGTTACATTGCATGCATGGCCCCATAGCAGTAAAGGCATGCCCTAGGGAACAGATGTGTTCAGCGAAATGATATTAAAAAATCCCCAACTATTTCTGGAGATGCAAATTCTATGTCTATTACTAAACCAAAGAGAAACTGTGAAAACAGGAATTGGAATTTCAAAGACATAACAGCAAGTGTCACAATGCCAGTACTGATACTGTAAACCTACATAGAGCAAGCTGGTGAAAAGCAGAAGCAAATACAACGGTTAGATATGCTTCCTGATTTTAAATTTGTACATTGTTCTCTTTTAAACACTAAAGGTACATGAAAATGAAGAGGAAGAAGAAACACTGGTGCACATGAAACATATCACCTGCTCGTTATAACAATCACCATTTTAATACAAATGGAGATTAAATAAGTGAATAAATCCAAAATCTATGTAAACTGTTCAGGAAAAAATAATTCCACTTACAGCTCTGTCTTATTGAGCTTAGGAAGTACAGCAGCTGCAATATTTATTTAACTCTGTATTTTCAAATAGTACAACAGGCTGGTTAGCCAGCCAAATGGAGTCAACATTGGGTATCAGCTCACCTGCTCAGCTGTCCGCTCATGGGACATTGCAGAACTCTTCTCTTCTTTGCTATGATTATGAAGGCATTAGTAAATACAATGAAAGCTGATGTGTGTGTATGTATACATATATATATATATATATATGTAATATTTTGTTTGTTTATTTGTTTGTTTGTTTTTCCTCTTTGGTAGGACATGTTAGGACCTTTCTTACCTGCCTGTTCTTACGGAGGCAATGTAAAATATTACCTGAGTGTGAGTGTGACTGAAGTTTTTGAGGTTGTCTTAGATTCAGTTAAGCAATGCTGCAGAAAGATAAAAAAAAAAAAAAAAAAAAAAAAAAAAGTACTGCAAATTTTTAAAGCTTTAAAAAGGGAAAAACAAATAACCAACCAAACAATAACTAGCAACACATAGAATAATAACATTAATAATCTTTAACAATAAGTAGCATTGTTTGTGTCCACTGCAGCACAAATCATAGACAGGAACCTACACCTGAAAGCTGCCATGGAGAAAGCCTTGAGGTTGTCTAGATTAAAGACTTCCTTTTACAGGTACAAAATTAATCTGTTGTTCAAGGGCAAGAAATAAAAATTAAACAAAGCCACAGGTACAAAATTGTCAAGTATGGCCAGCCACTGCCCTGCCCATTACACAATCACGATGAACAGAACAAAGACTGGGACAATCCCTGTTGTCACAACTGTCCTGATCCCCTTTATGGTCTGAAAAAATCCAAGGACAGTCACTTCACCCTTGTGTCTCCAGATGGCTGCAACAGAGCAACACTTACCTTGTCTTTTAATTCAAGATAGCAGAAGCAAGCAGCAGAGCCCCATACTACACTTAGAGTAAAAGTAAAACAGCTGTAACTGTTTCATATTATCTTGTACATAATTAATAATGATAAACCAACAAAACAAACAAACATGATGAGGTAGTCTTAGGGGTTGCATGAGACAGGCATTTTTCAGAACGATATGGGTCCACAGAAAGGTGAGAAGGAAGGGCCATTTTGCACATGAAGGCTGACTGGCCACAGTGCTATATGGACGTGATCAGTGCATTTTACAAGTTGAGCTCTCTTCAATAGAAACATGATGCAGACTACTAGTGCACTGTTAACAAAAGCAGAACTGTAACTGCATTTTTCTAAATTCACCTATGCCAATGCAGTCCCATATTGATTTTGCTACATCATGAAAATAAACCATAAGCATAAACTGACTGTTTTTGCAACAGTAGCAGATTAAATAAAGGCTATTTCTGGAATTGTTTGCATGTTACCTGTGCTACCTACTTGTTAGTACCAAAGTAAACAATCACAGTATCTTTAATCTGTATGAAAAAGAAAATGATGAGAGTGTAGGGGGGGATGACTATACAAGGAAAACATTTGCAGAATAGAAAATTTAAAAGATGACAAAGTACATCCTGAATTTTTTCTCTAAATAATAATAAAAAAATGAGAAGTAAAAAAAAAAAAAAAAAGTAAATATCGCAATTCATAACAAGACACTTGACATACACACATACACATCCATTTTCTTTGCTGTATTTAATGAAGAATCACTTCTATAGGTGCTTTCCAGCTTGAATACGTGCCCCCACCTTTTCTAGCCCTTTGAACCATATTCCTGTGCAGTTTAGGTAGAATAAACACAAACATAGGGTTCGAAATTTAATGGAGAGCAAAAAGTTGTCCCCAAGACTATGCACGAAAGAGAAACAGAGATTAATGCAATGAAATTTCAGGGCTTTCAGCATTTCTTCAGCAGAAAATGTAAAGCTCATGAAGAAACAGGAAGACTAGTTAACATACCTCTAAAGTATTTTCCTAAAAAAAAAATGTTCCTACAACTGATCTCTTGTGACTCACCTTCACTATGCCATTATTTGTTTTATTTCATCTGATCTGGATGCAGTATTATATTGTTTGCTATATTAGCAGTCACCTTTGTCACATGGGTTTTTCTCCCTTCCATACATGGAAAGAAGGAATGTAATTATGTCTTCAATATCTGAAGCAAGCTAATTAAAATAGAAGCATCTTGTTTTCATATACGTATCAGTACAAAAAATAAATAAATAAATAAATAAATAAATTAAAAAGACATCTGCTTTTTCTTCTGTGAAAATCTTCCCATAACTGCACATTTCTAAGCAGAAACATAGCTCACATTTCACTAAATCACAGTTTCAGTTTCAGACTGTAGTGGGATTCGAAGACTGCACTCAGCTCTAGAGAACACTCAGGCTCCATCCCCTACTGAAACCGTGTTTGAAAAGCATGCAATTCTAGAAGAAATTCTGTAAGAAAACCCTGTAAGAGCTCAAAAGACCAAAAATGATGTAAATTTCCACAGATGAGATCTGCATACCATGTTGTACCCTCACTGGGGGTTTGTTCAGTGCTGTGTGTTTTTAGTTTACCAGTGTCTGAAGTGTCTGAAGTGCCTCTACACCAATGCACACAACATGGGAAAGAAGCAGGAGGATGTGAAAACAATAGTGCAGTTAGAAAACCATGACATGATTGCTACCACAGAAGTGTGGTGGGATGGATCACACAACTGTTACACTGGAACAGAGGGCTACAAACTCTTCAGAAAAGACGGACAGGGAAGGAGTGTGGGTGCTCCTCTCTATGTTATGGAAGGAATTGACAGCAAAGAGATGCTTCTGAGAAACAGTCATGGATGGGTTGAGAACTTGTGTGTAATAGTTAAGGGCTGGATCAATAATGGACACCTTGAAGTTGGGGTCTACCACAGTTCACCTGATTAAATAGAGCCCATGGATGAGACCTTGCTTCAGCTACAGGGTGCATCACGCTCGCATGCTCTTATTGTGATGGGGGACTTTAAACACCCAGATGTCTGCTGGAAAAGAAGCACAGCAGAGACTCCAGGAGACTCCTGGAATGTGTTGAGGATAACATCCTGGTCCAGGCATTAGACAAACCAACAAAAGGAGAAATGTTAACTGGACCTGGTGCTCACCAGTGTACAAGAATTCATTATAAAAGGTTAAGAACCGAGACAGTGTGGGCTGCAGCAACCATGCTCTGGTTGAGTTTGTGATCTCAAGAAATATGGGCCTGGCAAGGATCAAAGCCAGGACCCCAAACACCAAACAGCAAACAGCAAAGAGTTGTTTAAAGACTGGTGGATAAGATCCCCTGGGACACTGCCCTTAGGAACGAAGTTGCTGATCAGAGTTAACAACTTTAAGGACACTTTTCTTAGAGTGCAAGAGCTCTCCATCCCTGTGTGTAAGAAATCGAGCAGAGAAGACAAGAAACCAGGATGGCTGAGCAAGGCCTGCTGGTCAAACTGAGGTGCAGGAAGGAAATGCACAGGCAGTGGAAGCAGAGAGACATGTGGCCTGGGAAGAGTACAAGGATGCTGCCCAGATGTGCAGGGATGGGTTCGGGAAAGCCAGGGCACAGGGGAACTGAGCTTGGCAAGGCATGCAAAGAATAACAAGAAGGGATTCTACAGGTACATTGGTCGGAAAAGAAAGGCCAAGGAGCGTGTCCCCCCTCTGATAAACGAGAAGGGAGAACTGGTAACGATAGGCATAGAGAAGGATGAGATAGTCGATGAGTTCTTTGCCTCAGTTTTCACTGGCAGTAAAGCTTCTCGTGTCTCTCAAGTCCTTGAACCTCTAGGCAGAGGCAGAGGAAGCAAAGTCCCTCCCACTATAAGCCAAGAGCAGGTTCAAGATCACCTGATGAAAGCGAACAGGTACAAGTCTACAGGACTCAATGCCATGCATCCCAGGATCCTGAGGGAACTGGCTGATGTTATTGCCAAGCCTCTCTCCATCCTATTTGAAAAATCGTGTCAATCGGGTGAACACCCTGGTAATCAGAAAAAGGGAAGCATCACTCTCATTTTCAAAAAGGGCACAAAGGAAGCCCCAAGCAACACACCAGTGAGCCCCACCTCAGTGCCTGGGAAGATCATGGAACAAATTCTCCTGGAAGCAATGTTAAGTGCACATACAAGATGAAGAGGTGGCCTGAGACAGCTAGCATGACTTCACCAAGGGCAAACCATGCCTGACCAATCTGGTGTACTTCTATGATGGAGAGACTGCATCAGTTGACAAGAGAAGATCAACCGATGCAATCTACCTGGCCTTCTGTAAGGTCATTGACATAGTCCACATGACATCCTGATCTCCAAATTGGAGAGAGATGGATTCAATGGTTCACCTGTTTTTTGGATAAGTAATTGTCTGAATGGCCACATCCAGAGTTGCAGTCAACAGCTTATGTCCAGGTAGAGGCCATTGATGGGAGACGTATCCCTCAGGGGTCCAACCTGTGACCTGTGCCCTTTAATATCTTTATCAATGACAAAGACAGTGGGATCAAGTGCACCCCCAACAAATCTTCAGATGACATCAACATGAGTGGGGCAGTGATACCAAAGAAGGAAGGGATGCCATCCAAAGGGACCCGGACAAGTTCAAAAAGTCCATGTGCAAGGTGCTGCACCTGGGCCAGGGTAATCCCAGACATGAGACTAGGAGAAGAACTCAACGAGAAGATCCCTGAAGAGAAGGACTTGAGGGTTCTGGTGGACAAAAAGCTCAACATGAGACAGGAGTGCCTGCCTGCAGCCCAGAAGACCAACTGCATCCTGGGCTGCAACAAAGGAGGAGTGGCCAGCAGGTCTGGAGAAGTGATTTTCTCCCTCTGTTCTTGTGAAGCCCCACTGGGAGTGCTGCATCCAGGTCTGGGGTCCCCAGCACAAGGATGGGGACCTATTAGAGTAGGTCCTGAAGAGGGTCACAAAGACGATCAAGAGGCTGGAGTGCGTCTCCCATGAAGAAAGGTTGAGAGAGCTGGGGATGTGCAGCCTGGAAATGAGAAAGCCCCAGTGAGACCCCATTGCAGCCTTTCAGTACTTAAAGAGGGTTTATATAAAAGAAGATGAGAACGACTTTTTACATGGGCTGATATTGATAGGACAAGGGGGGATGGTTTTAAACTGAAAGAGGAGAGATTTAGTTTAGATATTAGGAGGAAATTCTTCGCTGTAAGGGTGATGAGGCACTGGAACAGGTTGGCCAGAGAAGCTGAGGATGCCGCATCCCTGGAGGTATTCAAGGCCAGGCTGGATCTTATTTATCTTATCCAAGGGCTGGCTTATCTTAACAACAGACTTGTGACCAGAATTATTTGCCATCTTTTGTGGATCCCTGGATAGTTGAACAAATAGACAGAAGTAGCTATGTAAAAGTTATGATTGGAAGAGCTTACTTAGTTCTTTCCTGATTTGCTATTCCCCATAACACAAAAATGATATCATCATTTTTAAAGTGCATATATCTGCTGTACATGGAAAGAAATGTTAAAGCTATTAGCAAAAGAACACAGTTTTGCAAAGGTTTGCAGGTTTGCTTGAAAATGTAGAAATAAACTTTTTATTTCCAGACCAACAAGAGTGCATAAGCCACTGAACAAGCATTTGGTTATGGAAAAGGAAATAAGTTGCCATTCTAGAAACCAAAGAACCCAGTGTGCCTAAGGTAAAGAAAACAGGTCAGCAGAAACATGGTTATCAACAGCTGTGTAGTGGAATTGTGACACAGAAAGAATGAACAGAGACCCTGCTCATAAATTGTTTAGACTGTTATAGTGAACTTGAGCAAAATGTTTACTTTTGAGAGTCTGCTTTCATTACATATCTTAACCTTAAAGAAAATTTCTTTTCACCTGATGAATTCTCTGGGTAAATCTAATTCTTTTGCATAGTGGTGATACATAACATTTCATATCTGTTATGATTTCTTCCATGGGTGCCTACTATGTGTTGATAGTTAAATGATTCTCAAAATTATAGGTATTGTTAGAAAAATATACTAGGATTTTTGAAAAGCATCTGTATCACTGAGTTGAAAAAAGCTGTATAGATTTATCATTCCACCTGGTCCAATCTGCTGTAGAGCACCAAAATTATGAAAGTAAATTCTTTATACCACAGTATTGAGGAAGTGCAGCACCTTCCAAAAAGATGATGTAATGAAGCTGTGTTATATAATTAAAAGTGGTCTACACTTACTCTCCCATGAATTCACAGACACAATTTAGTTCACAGTGTATATTTTGTATGAAGAATAATCCCCCCAAGAAATAAAAGTGCTCTCCCTTGTTGGTGTATTTGTTTACGGAATTCAAACTCTTCCACTTTGAGCAAAAGTCAGTTGCTGTTTTGGCCTTAAAATACACATCTGAAATTGCTGTCACATATCTATGTCTAACAATGACCTCCCCTTCAAGACATCTCCTTTCACCTGAAAACAGCATGTAGGTAACTGACATGTTTTTGTAACTGCTCTTCAGCTGCAGGTTCCTCAGAGGAGTATATTGTTATGAAGTAGTCATCTTCAGCTTTATGTTCCATCACAAGCAGATTCTCTGTGTCAAAGACCTAGAAATAAGACTATCTTTAGTCTTATATCCACAGTACTCAAATATCTGTATGATGTGTGCAAAGAACTAAATACTAAGGAAAATGTTTCCATTTTATGAATCGTCCTACTTGTCAAATGTAACTGGATTTGGAAAGGTTGGAGAGTGGGAAGTAAATAGAGCCCATGGGATAATGATGAGGGCTGAATCATATCTTAGTTTTCTGATTGAAGGAAAAGCAGATGGATTTTCTAAGGAAGAAAAAATACTTCACACCTGATTGTGTTTTTTGTTGTTGTTATTTGTCTGTTTTTGTTGTTGTTGATTAACTGCTTTTCCATAGATATTAATTCTTCTCATTTATTGAATCTATAATTGTTATTTGTCATACAACGTTACAGGTAACAATTGCTAAACAAGATAATGCAAGTGCAATAGAACTGATTGAATGCTTAATCACAGAAATTTTGTCACAATATATTTGTATTGTACTCACGTAGATATCAGACAAAGAAAAATAAAAATGTAAGTAAGGCTAAACAAATTCAAAACAGTATTTCAGCAAGTCATCTCAAGTTAGTGGCTCTGAATGAAGAGAATGGATTTAATCCTTTTAAATTATAGCTTGAGCTTTTGAAATGTTCTAGTATCAACTGTGTGTATTTAACACTTTAGTAACAATGCAAATATGTTATTTATTTATTTATTTTAAGTCAATATGAGCCTGAGGGCAATAACCCATGCTTTAATATGTACTGAGCATAGAAAGGATTTGTGTTCTAGTTATGTTTAGATTAGCTGAAAGTTTTAAATCATTAAGAAATGAGTAGCTCAATCCTGAAGTCCTTCCTCAAGCAAAATTAGTAACAAAGAAGGTGAAGACTTTGTCCAATTCTAAAATGAGGATAGTACATCACAAGCATAACATAAGCTTACAGTACAGTTGTGCTAAGCTTTTTTGTGAAAGGACAGTTTTGTTGTTTTTGATTTGTTTTGTTGCTTTAGTTGTCGTTGTTGTGGTTGCTGTTTTTATTACTTGAAAGAATAAAGTATTTAAATCCCTGAATTTAGACAATATAATGCATGAATAAACCCAGAATTCTCTGAGGATTGTTATACATTTTTTTACTATAATTTGGGATCAGTCTTTGAAATAGGTTGTTTTTGTATTCTTTTAATTAACAGGCAATTCGCTCACATTCATACTTTCCTAGAACTTGAACTTCACTATAATAAATTCTACAAAAACAAAGTTAATTCCTGGAGAAATTCTTGTGTTGAAGTGCAATACAAATTGGTTATTTACTTACCAACTAAATGTCACAAATTTTGAAGTTCTGAGATAATGGACAATCACAAAACAAGCGTTTTTCTTACTTGGCATGAGGGCTCACTTTGGTGTTGTCACTACAGATAAAATTCTCTTTAAGAACAATTTTTTTGTAGAATTAGGTCATAATTATACAATTTTAATAATTATTATTGCACATTTTTAAAATGTAATTCTGATTTTTCTATTTCCAGAATGTTAACTATATCCAGACTTTTCAAGAGCATTCAAGCTATAGACAAAGTTGTCTTTAATAACACAGAGGTCCAAAGCAGAAAGGAAAGAGTTCAATGATCTCATCTCAATCAAGGCAACTGTCATGAGATACTTCAGAAAATGTGATTATTAGAACCAATTTGAACAAACAGATACTGTATAACCAGCTAAAAGACAATATAGTAGTTTTGTAGGCTATAAATAAGTAGGTAAATCTGGAAAATAAAAAAGTGATTTTGCATTAAGCTGTATGGGAAATATACTACCTGACCATTGCTAAAAAGATCTGTTTGGTTTAGAAATTTAGTGCTAGGTAGGTTTGGAGAACTGTTGTTCTTTCCAAAGCTGTTTTCCATTCTGTGATATGAAGCTGTTCATTCAAGAAGATACAAACTAGCTGAGCCAAAGAATGTCTAAATAATGAGTATATTCACAAAATACTCTAAAACTGGATTAGCATAAAATATATGCTGTGCCATTCATACTGTGATCATGTTTGTTTATTCAAATTTTACCATATGGCAGCAGCAGAGACATTACAGTAATCCATGGACTAGAACACAGCTGTTTCTTCCCATCCTTTAAGCTCAATATAAATTATATTTGCAAAGGCCTAGCAATTACATTCATGCTAAAAGATATTAAATTATGCATGACAAAAAATAAAGACATGCTATAAATAACGAATCAGTTTTATCACAACAGTTCAGTTAATATTTATAAGGCACCAAATATCTTCCAAGAATAAGAGCTCAGCAAAAACAAAGGTGGTTCCTTTATGACACAGGCTTTGCTGTATCCTCACAGATAATATAACCATGAAGATGAAATATAATGCATGTAAATGATTGGATGTGGTCAGTCCCTATCTGTAAAATCCTGATAATCTTCAATTATCAAATTCTACTTTGTAAAATGTCAAAAGCATTTGTAGTCTTAATTGTTAAAAAGTAAGCAAAATAAAAGAACTGGCAATACATATCCAGTTTTTCAAAAAAAAAAAAAAAAAAAAAAAAAACGAGCTTTGTCCTATTTTACATAATTATAATTTTGGCTCGTTATGTTTCAAAAAGTGTCAGTGAATCCAATTGTTGTAGAAATGACTTGTGGATATTTTGTGTAGACTGCCCAGGAGATCCCCTGCAAAGCATGTTGCTTGGGGTGGGCCAATAATAGGAAAAAATATGGAAATAGCAATGCCAAGGGGCAATCTCATCAAAGACTCACATCAGAGAGGCCTGGACAGGTCTGCAGTAGGCCTTCTGCTAACATGAGTTTATCAGTCAAGTTTCATAGTTCCTAGCAAACCAAATCATGTTTAGAAAGCATATAGAACCACAACACTCCTTTCTGAAAATATAAAAGCTATAGTATAGTATACATATAGTATAGTATAGCATAGCTTTACCTTAGGTAAACAAGTTAATTCAAATTATTTCATCTGATACATCTGATAACAAAACAAAATAGCAGCCATTGATGATATAGTCTTTGAGAATATCTGTCACAGAAAAGACACCTGAAGACTCATGGTGCATCAGAAGCAAATGATGGAATAAAGTTCCTGGGGGCATGGCATGTTAATAGAAGGTTGCTCTAGAAATGGAAGTACCTAGCTGCTGTGCAGCTTCATGCAATATTTAAAATTAATTCATGGCCTGTTTACCTTCTTTTTGCTTTAGTATAATCTCTAGGATTCAGTATTTGATGTCTTTGTATCCACTCTCAATCATCTAAACAAAGTGAGCTCTTATAAACTCAGGAGAAAGGTTTCCTGCTATCCCAGCTACCTAAGGACCCCTCATCTATACCCGTGTAACTTTCATTCATTTGTTTTTGACTACCGAAACCTGATCTGAACATGAAATCAAGAAAAGGCCTCTCACCCAAGCCCTGAATAACAACTTTATTATTTTTCTCTTTCCTAAAAATTCTTCTCCCTGTTACCTTAGGGTAATACTTGCCTTTTTCAAGACTGGTTCCTGCTGACAATTGACAGTTATTCTATGATCAGTCAGGATGTCCAGCTACTTATTCACATTTTTTTTTCCAAATGATGAAACCCTATTATATGGCAAAACCTTCTCTTATGAATTCCCAATGCAGGCATCAATAAATGGCCTTAGGCATCCTGATTTTCAGCACTGTAAACCTAATAGATAATTAGGTCCAGGACTGCAATATGTGAAACTGACCTTGGTAAACAAAAATTCTTAGGGATGAATGAGGAGGCTAGCTCAGAAATGAAAACGGCCAGCATTCTGAACACTGGGATCCCAATGAAACCCATCAGGAAAAGTTCAGTGTTGGTGCACATATGAAATCTTGTTTCCTGCTTGGGTTTGTAAGCTTGTAGCTTATCTTGAGGCTATAATTGGGAACTCCGTGAAAGAGAGATGAAACCTAAAATCACTTTCCTCATTTTTTCAACTACATCTATTCAAGACCAAATTAATTCTTTGCATTGTCTTCAGAGGAGAAGAAACTACAAGTATTCCCGCAGTAGAACTCTCTGTTTTGGAAGACTCATATTTGATTCAAACTGAAGCGACTACAAAAAAGGTTATAAGGTAAATAAAGAAACCAAACAGTAAGAAATCCCCAAAACAGGTTTTCATATTTGCTCAAAAGTTCTAAAGGAGTTCAAGGATGAAATAACTAGGCTACTGGTGGTGGTAGCCTAGTTAACTTCCTTGTTAAACACAGATGGAGTATGGCAAGTGTGACAACAAATTTTTTAAAATGTTCTAGAGCAACAATAGCAATTGTGGTTCTGCAAACCTATTGCCTGTACGTGGCAAATCAGTTCAAACTAATCAGTATAGAGTGAGCACATGGACCACTGGAGAAAAGAGAACATGGCATTTGAAAAGGGAACTTTACAAACGTATTTGAATTTTGTACACATATTATGACCCACTCAAATAAAATGATCTAGTTGATTTAAAGGCTTTTTAGTAAAGTAAGAAATCATGATATAAAATGGAAGGTCCTTGCACAGACAAATAACAAAATAAATGTTTAGATTCAGGTCATAAGAAGTCGCTAATCACTGCAGTGGAGGGAGGTTACCAGCGGAGGTGTATTTGATTGTTCAACATTTTCATTAGTGTCCTGAAAATGGTGAAGTTTGCTGACAGACATGTTACTCACTGTCACAATTATGAGTACGGACTGAGATGAACTGTACTTTACATGTCCAAGGAATCTAACAATAAAAAAAGGCTGATGAGATTCAGTGTGGTTAAATATAAAACTATGAAGGAGGCAGTATGGAGGAAGGCTTCCACTTGTGAAGTTAGAATTGTTCTCAGTTGTCCATTAACACCCAAACCTTACTCCTGAGTAATATGATAAGTTGTTCCATGAAAACTTCACTTTGGTGATCAGCAGAGATAAAATAAAAGACCAACCAACCAAATCAAACACCAAGAAGAGAT
Organism: Anas acuta; assembly: GCF_963932015.1. Lineage (NCBI taxonomy): Eukaryota > Metazoa > Chordata > Aves > Anseriformes > Anatidae > Anas > Anas acuta. The sequence continues at coordinate 55,259,564 of NC_089017.1, read as the reverse complement.
TAATGAATAAAGAAGGAAATATAATTGCTGCATAAATCCATGGGGCATGAACAGTGAACACTGCCTGAAATGTTGGTCTTCTAATCTCAAAAAAGATACTATAGAACTGTAACTTTCCTCAGACTTCCTTGTTGCTTTAAGCTAAAAGCATGAAACGGTTTACTTTTAGACAATACCTGAGTAGGCTAGAACTGTTTAGGTAAATAGAAGACCTTGAAGGAATATGACAAAAATCTACAAAATCCAGAACTGTACAGTAAAAATGGGTAAATTACTGAAAATATCCCAATCTGAGGTATCAGCTGAACTCTTAACACCAGGAGAAGCATGCTGTTGGCTTTGTTCTGTTTACTGAGCTTACTTCTAGACAGTCAGGAGCTTGAAGATGTGAAAATTTCCACCAGATGACTGGAAACGTAATGCCAACAAGTGTCTTCACCCATAGCATGCAAAATTTTTAACTTTATTCTTGAAAAAATGTGCAGGGCATAGCACAATACAGTGGTACAGATGGTGTGGCTCACAGTGACACTCCAAGGTGTTTGGAGTTTATTCGTACAAATAACAGTTTCTTGCCTTCAACAGGCTTACTTTGTCACCATTCAACAGTAACTAAAGTATAATCATGATATTTTTGTTGGGTGTATGAGAACAGTCAAAGTGCTTTTACATAAAGGCAAAAGATTTCTGGTATTCCAGCAAATTTAAAGTAATGCAGCATCAAGAACCAAAGATTGCAGCAAGACAATCAATGATCAAAGAAAGAACAGAAAAGAGACTAAAGGACAACAGTCTGTATGCAAGCGCAGTACATTAATATTATGTAGATAAAACAAATGAAGAATTAAATGTATTATTATTGATTTTATGTATTATTATTGATATTATTATTGTTATATAACAATACTGCCACTTCAAATAAATAAATAAATAAATAAATAAACAAAATACTTGCACAGTCCAGCTCCATAGAAAACTAAAAAAATACACCCTAATTTCAGCACTGGGAACACATTTTAAAGCGAGAAAGAGATAAAGATGACTCTAAATAAAAAGATAGTAAACCAATCAGGAAAGTGTATGGAGAATAAACAAAAACTATAGACAGTGATTATTTGTTCAAAAGTTAAAATACAGTATTTTAGCTGTTTTTGTCAAAGTGGTGGATGCAAACCCTTAAGTATAACAGAGACAGAGCACTGAATTCTGAGGGACAATATGGCAGAGGGACAAAAGGCTCTCTAAAACACTGCCATAAAAGATGAGTACTTATGGTGCTGTCGCTTCATCAGCAAGGAAGGAACAAGTCTTAAGTACAGCCACAGCCTGCTTTACAAAAGCTTTTAAAACCCACAGAGCCAGTTTAAAGTCAGTCTGCAACACCACAGTCAGCTAAATTAAAACAGGTCAAGTATAATGCGTTCACAATTGCACAAGCCAGAAACAAGCACACTGCTCCATTCTAGGCAATCTGGGAATGGTGGAGTCATTGTGCTTCTAGGAAGAAATGAGTCTTCCAGTCAAGTGATTGGCTTTATAATAATTTCAAGAGATCATTAGACTAACTGCTTGCACACATGGAATCTGTGTGTGGCAACTAGCACATGGCAAATGAAACAGGAAGTTAAAAGAAATATGCAAATTCTGAATGAGACTCACCACCCTGATAGTACCATCTTTAGAGAAGATGACACTTTTCAGGCTTGCAAAGAGTCTCAAAATAGTCTCCTCAAACTCACTTGTGAGGAATATGATGAGGTGAACCACAAAAAATAAGTAAAATAAATTCCAATCCAATTAGACAAATTCTATCTTTGAATGAACAAGTAATATTTTGCAGTCCTTCCTGTCATACACAACAGATTAAAACTTTAAAAGTCCACAAAAAAATAAGTTGTGTCATGCTTCCCAAAAAAATCACTGTTCCATGCATGTCCTGAGTTACTCAGATCAAAGTAAAGGAGTAGATGGCAATGATGCTTTTTTGTAGAAGAACAGGCACTGAAACACATGAGAATGTTAGCTTTCCTTTCTCCTCATTTCCAGCTGATGTATGAACATGAGAAAAGGCAGAAGGACAAGATATTTGTTGTTCCTTCTTTTATATGCGGTGAGTACGAGTACACATTAGGAAAGAAGAATGAATATACCTACAAAAAAATGGTAAGAACACACAGATTATATGCTGGTGAAAAGAAGGATAAGAGAAAAACACCCAGCTTTCAGGGCTTTTTTTCTTTTTTTTTTTTTTTTATTATTATTATTTTTCTTTACCATAGGATACATGGCATTAAAAATAATATAGTTAAAAGAAGCAAATAAAAGCTAAGGTTTGTGAGAGGAGTGAGGATAAATTAGAGGGAAGGAAAAGAAAGTAAAGAAAAACAAACAAACAAACAAAAAAGCAAACTAAAAGGACAAAACCTGCTTTTAAGAGAGGTATTGTGGCTAAAATGTTATAATAAGTAAAAAGGAGTATCTCCATTAAATCAAATAATAGAGGTGTATGAGGTGTATACTTTTATTGCTGAAGTGTTCAAGTTTTCATCTCTGTGGACAATTCTGTTATCTAGATTTCTGGCATGACTATATTTGCACCTAGTTTGATGAAAAGAAAAAAAAAATCTTTGCCAGAAAAAAAATAAAACAATAAAAGAGCCTCTTAAGCCAATACAAAACAAACAAATAAACAACCTGAGACTGTGAATTATCTGCTATTAATTAAAAAAAAAAAAAAAGTGAGAGAAAAAAATACCAGTGAATATGCATGAGAAAGTCATCCCTTGTATCCTAAAAAGGTGTGCTATTTTAAATAGCATATGTTTTTAATTTGATATTATAAAAGTATGTATCAAACATCAGACATTCTACTGCTGTCTGTGCGTATTTATTTTAAAATATTTCTGCACTCTGAGTAGATGGTTCATCTTTTGCTTTCTCTCCTCCAGCAGGAATGTCACCTTTTATTTCCTAATGGACAATAACTCACGAGCAGTCACAAGTAACATGCAGACATAGAGATGATTTACTTAATTAAGGCTTCAGAAATTTCAGATCCTTCTGAGAAGCTGTTTGGTTGCCACTTTGAAGAATCATATAATATCTGAGTTGGAAGCGACACATAAGGATCATTGAGTCCAACTCTTGGCTCCACAGGTCTACCCAAAAATTCAGACCATGTGACTAAGTGCACAGTCCAAATGTTTTTTGAACAGGCTTGATGCTATGACTACATCCCTGGGGAGCCTGTTCCAGTGGATGACCACTGTCTTGGTGAAGAACCTTTTCTTTATATCCAGCCTGAACCTCCCCTGTCGCTGCTTGACACCATTCCCTCAGGTCCTATTTCTGGTCACTAAAGAGAATAGATCAGCAACTGCCCCTCCACTCCCCCTCACAAGGAAGCTGTAGACTGCGATGAGGTCTCCCCTCAGCCTTCTCTTTTCCAGGCTGAACAGTCCAAGCGACCTCAGCCACTCCTCATACACCTTCTCCACTAGGCCCTTCACCATCTTTGTAGCCCTTCTCTGGACACTCTCCGATAGCTCCATGTCCCCCCCCCTACTGCGGTGCCCAGAACCACACACAGTACCCAATGTGAGGCTGCACAAGCACAGAGCAGAGCAGGACAATCACCTCCTTCAACCAACCAGCAATGCCATACCCGATGCAACCCAGGCCAGGCCAGCCCTTGGGGCTGCTGGTGCACATTGCCGGACCACATCCAGCCTGCTACTAACCAAAACCCCCAGATCTCTCTCTGCAGGGCTGCTCTCCAGCATCTCACACCCATTCTGTACGCACAGCCAGGGTTGCCCCTTCCAAGGTGTAAGACCCAGCACCTGCTCTTGCCAAACTGCATGCAGCTGGCAGCTGCCCAGGCCCTCCAATCCACCCAGATCTCTCTGCAAGGCCCTTCCACTCTCAACAGTCAAGAACTCCTCCCAGCCTAGTATCATCAGCAAATCTATTCAAAACACCTTGTAATCCTACATTGTTTATGAAAACATTGAAAAGAACTGGCTCCAAAATGGAGCCCTGGGGGACCCCAATGGTGACTGGCTACACCTTGCGCCCTACCCATCAGCCAATTGCTCACCCATCATATGATGTCCCTATCCAGCTATATGCTGGACATTCTGTCCAGTAGGATCCTATGAGAAACTGTATCGAAAGCTTTCCTGAAATCCAAAAAGATTATATCAGCTGGCTTCCCTTGAATCACTAGATGGATGATCTTATAAACGGAAATCAGATTTGCTAAACAAACCTACCCCTCGTGAACCCACACGTTGGCTGTGACATATGACTGCATTGTCCCTTAGGTGTGCTTCAGTAACTCCCACGATAATTTTCTCCATAATTTAACCAGGCACTCACATGAGACTGACAGGCCTGTAGTTACCAGGGTCTTCTTTTGCCCATCTTGAAAACTGGCACACCATTTGCCAGCTTCTAATCAACTGGGACCAATCCAGGCTCCCAAGACTGTTGAAAAAGAATTGAGAGAGGGAATAGGGAATACAGGGTTATGATATACTTTTACTGGGCACTCCTGCATGCAGGACACATTCAATCTGAATAATTTGTCAATGGGTACATGCAGTGGCCAGTGAGAAATCTCAAAGAAATATGCAAGTTTGTGGAGGAACTGTTGGACAAGCTTCTCTGTGTCTGCCAGACACTTCCCAAAAACAAGTTCATGCTGCGGCTGCATCACCCATTGGTGTGGGCAGTACTTTTGGTGCCACTGAGAATGACGCCATCTACCACCTGCTTGTGCCCCTGAACCCACCCTCTGAGCACGCCTTCCCCTTGGAGCTGGGCACCAAAGGGCAGACACCAGCGAGGAACTCCTGCTTCTGCGTGGAGCTGCAGTGCATGTGCACATGGGAGCGTCTGGCGGAGGACATGCTGTGCTTCCTCCGCCATCCTGAGGATGAGCTGTGACATCAGAACTCAAGCCTCCTAGACACCCTCTGCAGCAGCTCCTACTTGGATGTACAGAAAACGGCAAAGTGGTTCCAGGAGCTGATGATAGAAGCCTGGGTGCCTATGCCTCAGTCATCCAAACTCCAGCTAATAGTGCTGCCCTTCACCTGCTTCTGCAGGCTCAGGCTGACCAATGTCCTCAAGAAAACCCTCTCCATCAAGTTGATGCTTGGGGTGCAGCAAGACAACTTGGACACTTTCTTGAGCTTCGAGTATGCAGAGGCCACTGTTAGCTGCAGCGTGAGGTTGCCACAGAGCTGCACTGTACAGTTCCTTAGGACACACCTAGGCATGCTTGGGGGAACCTTCCACCTCAGACACCTGCAGTTCTGTGTCTATATCCTGTTAGGTGCCAACTTTGCCACCCATGCCTTGAAGATAGCTGTCAATCACCTCCTGACCACCATCCCCTTGGCAAGCATGCACAGAAGGGATTTCCAGCCCCACAGCCATCAATGATTACAGTGGCTAAAAAAAAAGGTGACTAACAGACACCCTGCTTGCCACATGCCCCAGAGCTGAGCATGCTGGACATGGAGAAAATGCTGTTCAGTCAGCAGTGGGAATTGCTCTTCCATGTTCTCTTCACAGCAAAACCACCCTTGGGGGACGCACACCCCATGCAGCTGAAGAGGCCACTGCAGGGAGACTCCTCTTTCCAGCTGGATAGTGACAACCTGGTCTCCCAGGGATCGCCCATTCACTCCGGGAGCTTTGACCTCTGCAAAAATGCCAATATATTGCTTACTTGAACAAATGCTTTGTCTTTGAGTGTCTGTACCACACTTGGTCAGGAAATGCAGGCATGATGTGCTTACAGCTTGGCTGCCACGTTTTGCTGAGGAGCTGATTCCTTGGGCTCCAGCTGCACTCATTCTGGAGCTAGAGATCTGCTGCTTGTCCTTGCTCCTCCAGTTGGGCAACAAGAATAGCTCAGCACACTCCACAATGCCACGTGTTGCTGGTGTGCTGTATGGAATCTGAAGGGGGGACTTGGGCAACGTAAGGAAAACCATGCCCTGGGAGCCCAATGGCATTGCCCAGGATGACCGTGGGGAGGCAGATGTCACGCTCTCCATGTGGGGAGACCCCTGCACAGGGAATGCCTGGGCTCTGTCTACACTGGCTGCAGCACCAGCACGAGCCTCAGGCACAAGCCAACACAGAGCAGCAGCTGGAGGTGCGGCTAACGCATGTGAGAAACAAAGTTGTGTTGTTGCAGTAGAAGGTGATTTTGCAGTGGAAAACTCCACTAACCCTGCATATTCAAAAGTGATTGTGCTGCTATGACAGTGGCACAGCAGTGGGGAGTATGTTAAGCATATAAGGGGAAGGTGCCACTGTCCCAAAGTAAAGAGTAGAGCTAAGAAAAACAGGATGAGCAGTGCAAAATCAGTAAAAACAAACCTCTAGTCACAAGACAAGAAGGAAATAAAAAGGAAGAGGAGAGATTAAGGATGTCAGTAATGTGAGGGTTAAGCAATGCATTTAAAATTGACGAGTGCTCAAACACTACTGAATTATAAGAAAAAGATGCTGGACAGCATTGACATGACACAAACACAAGCACTGTCAAACATGACAATAAATCACTCATCACAGGAAAAGAGCAAGAAATGTTTAATGCAAGCAGATGCTTTTGTGATTGATATGCAGCCCTGGTCTTCACCAAGAAATACTGTGAATAGGAAACAATGTGAAGTTTGCTGTCACCAAGGAAGAGAATGCATGTCCTGCAACTGTGAATGAAGCAATTAGACTATCTATTGCACACACATTTATGGATACCAGCTCTCTACAAATACTGGTAGGATTAATGCTGTCTTTAGAATGACAGATCTACTTCCTTTTTTTTGCACAGCATGTGCATGCAGAATTTCTTTTAAAATGTGAACATTGTTTTTTGTTTGTTAATATCTTCATTTTTAAAATTGCACATTAAAAAAATAAATAAAATGACATCTCCATAAGGGAGCAACAGAAAATTACTTTAAATCTTTAAGTGATTCAATACTACCCTCTTTGATGCACTTACAGCTTCCTTACCTAGAAATGCTTCAGCTATTTCTCTCCTCCTAAAGTGTCACTTTAGTAGCCAGTATAGTAGCTTATGAAATTCTTCAGACCAGGATGAAAGGCTGCAATTTTTGGATACAAGGTATACAGAAATGTAGCTGTTCATCTACAGTTCTACAAAAACAAACAAGCAAACAAACAAAACTCAGGTATCAAGATCCAGGGTTACAGGTAATTCCAAGTACTTTAAATCTTTGCAACTTTGGCCTTGTATGGTTAGGATATCTGGTCCATTAAAATCTTCCATAGAGAGGTTGTGGAACTTCCATTCTTGGATGATTTCCCAAATTCAATGGGATAATGTCATGAACAACAAGCTTAAACTCGGAAGGTATCCCCATTTTGTGTTGGCTAGATGGGACCTATATGTCTCTTCCAAATTAAATCATTTTATGATCTTAAATGAGTTTTGAAAACAGAACTGACTACTGAATCACATAAGGGTTTTTGTTTTTTCCACAAGTTTGTACAGTTTATGGATATGAAGGTTCCTGCATCTTAATCTGGTCAGATAGGCATTGCTGAAATAATGAAAAGAGTTTACTTCTAAATCTTTTTTTTTTTTTTTTTTTTTTTTTTGATGATGATCCTGGATTATCTCCAGACTCTAATCAACAGAAAATGAATGAGTCATAAGACTGGATGCTCTGCATCATCATTAAATTCAGCTTCAAATTCATCTCAACTCAGTGGTAATTCATAGATTCTTACCATCAGAAGTCTGTTTAGCAGTCTGAATAGAAATGGATTAGCCACGCAGTTGCCACACATCCATGCTACATAAATACACTTTCCTTGGTAGATTCAACACTCACTCCTATATCTCAACAAATATAGAATACTTTATTTAGAGATTGCCATTTCAGCCTTTTGTTGCACAAGGAAACCAGCCAAAAGTTTAAACCTTTGCTGCATTTTGTTGTGTGTTTTCAGCAAATAAACAGAACATTCCAGCCTCTGGGGATATTGATCTATTCACAGGCACTAAATTCATTTTAAAAAAAGACAGTATAAGAGCTTTTCCACACTGAATATCTATGCAAAGCTGTGAAAATCAAAGAAAATTAAATTTGAAGAGTAAAGTGTCTCTTGATACTTACAAGCTGAACAACCAACAGAGATAGCCCCATTTATTTGCCAAGAGGAAAATAGATTCTACAGTGGTGGAAAAAATGCTATAGCAAAGGTGGGAAAGGGAGGAAAATTAATAATTCTTATTGATACTTATAGCTGAAAAAGTGTAGGGGGGTTGTGTGTTTTTTAGAAGTCTTAAACATAAGACTACAACAGTAAATCATCACATTGTTTGGCCTTTTCAGTTAATTAAAAAAAAAGTGGGGGGGAGGAGGGAGGGAGGGAGAGGGAGAAAAAAGATTCCACTTAGTGATGTATTCCACTTGACTGAATAATTTAATTTAACCTTGACTTAGGACTAAAATCTGACCCCTTCTTAAAATCAGATATTTGTAAACCTGAATTTGGTAACTACCCTTATGAATCTAGCAGAAATTTCAATGAAATCCAAAAATGCTGGATTATGGAAAAGGCACATAACTATACTTGAAAGAATGAACGACAGGTGTGGTATACAAACTACTAGTTCTGAGTAATTATTTGCAATGTTTAATTTCATTATTTTTATACGGTATTAGTTCAAGTACAACGTCATGAAGAAATTTGAATTGTTTAAATTTGTTGACTATACTTAAATTTGAAAAGTATTCTGTGGATTTGGTCTGATTATAATATAGAATAGGAGTCAATAGGGTGGTACAGGTTTAAGTGGAGGTTTATTTGTCCTCCTCTCACTAGCAAAGATGTTCAAAACATCTGGTGGAAAACTGCAAATGTGATATGGCATTTACAGATCTGCCTGAACCTGCATTGTTGGCAGTCTAGAAATCAGCATAATTTAGCATACAATCTAAGCATTTTTGCTACAGAAACAATAGAAAAAATAAAATCCCAGATCAATTTCACTGTGATTTTAGGGTAGGAAACTACAGCATTTTATTACTGCAGAAGCTGAAAAGGTAAAATTCTATGACATACTTAAAATTTAAATTATGGTTTGAGTTCATCCTGTATCAAACACAAAGCAACTTTACAAAAGTATTCTAAGGTACATCTCCTATCAGAATAAGAATTGGATACATTTATCAAAGCAAACATTTTGTACAGAGGTCACACTTTGAAAGTTCATTCTACCTTTGGAGATGTCATCAGTTCCAGTGGTATCCTCCTTTTAACTATATGGATTCTCTCGCAAACCAAGAGAAGGAACAAAAAGAGAATTAACCTTTTAAGCGCAGCCACTGTATGTCAAATCAGTCACCTTTCAGTGAATTACAATGAGTGTACCAGCAATTGAATCAAAGTTATCACCTCATAAATCATACCAGGATCAAGTCAATGTCAGATACACTGCATGGCTGAGTAGTTATTTCCCCCGGTAAATTAAAATCCTGATATCCTACAGCTGCTAACATTTACAAAAGCAATTATATTTAGAACTGAACTGGAATAACTTGCTGGGAAAACTCCTGATATAGTAGTTTTTTAGGAAGTCATTATAATCTCCCTTAGAGGGAAAACACTAAGAGCACTGGATTTTTCACCTATCCAGATCTAATACTACTTCTAACAAGGCCACCATGCTCTATAGAGCAAATTGCTAAGTAACAAATACTTCACTCTTATCTGGCAAGTCTTTTGGCTTCATAAGGTGTACTGTAAAATAAATAGATTAGTGGAAATGCATTTGCTGAGTCTTAAAAAAAGATTTGAGTTTACAAATACTAATTTAGCACAATAAAATAATGATGTCTAATCACACATATGTAACACACACAATGAGATTGCCACAATGGTCTTTATAACTCTTCAAATTTTGAATAGTGTATTTTCCAGACTGAATATTAAAAATGTGCAATTTGATTTGATAATCTAATAATTCATATTTTTATACATTTAAAGTTCAAGTAGTATGGTTTTTCATTATATATAACTCTACAGCATATATCATCTTGTACATTCAAGAGAAATGGATTAAAATAATTTGAAAAGGTCCAGATAATTCTATATTACCCTTATTGAGAGAGTGTTGCAAATTTGTGTAATGAAATTTTATACTTACTACATTTGTACTTGATTGTGATTTACTGCAAAAAAGTTATCTAGGTGACTCTAATCTATTTTTTCAATTGTTTCAAAACTAAATATTTTTTTCCAAATCAGAATGAAAACTAGTGTTAAAAAATGCAGTATAGTTTGGGAAATAAAAATCCTTCATCCTATACAACTATTCAAGAGACATCAGTTTGAGGTAATATTCTTAATACCTTCATCATAAGTACTTTTTGTACAAAAAAAGCATACTCTCATTTATATTTTATTTACCACAAAGCTTTTTTTTCTATAATACTTAGCTCAAATATCTAAAGGTGACGCCCTTAGAAACTAGGTCTACTACATTATTCCATTCTCCAAAATGTCAGAAACAACTGAGTATGAATCAATTACTTTCTGCAGCACAGTTAAAATATTGTACTTTCAAAGAAAAGAAAGTGAACATTCCAAAATTAAAATCCAAATGACAAATAACTGAGATTATCTTAAATCTGCAAGAATTATTATTTTTAAAAATTTTATTTATTTATTTATTTATTTATTTCAAGACAGAGAAATTTCAACTGTAGAGCTGAATGGACAAATACTGATGCATGTGTTTTGACCATCCAAACACATGAAGGAAGTGATGAATTTCAAGTAGGGTAAGCCATTATTTTAACTGCTGGTTACAATAAACTGAATTATGAAGTTGCTGGGAACTCTTTTGTCAGATTTCTCTCCCCTAATATGAATGTGTTGTCTGTTGCAGTGAGAAAAGAACAATAGTTTATGTAGATAACATCCACACGTCTTCTGATTATTAATGTGGACGGTTTTGAAGGTGAAAGCAGATAGCAAATGGTAGCAAGAACTTAAGAAAGGGGGCATTAAGAAAATTTCACAAACCATAGTGATGTAATCCCATTTCTTTCCAGGCCACTAGCCCTATAAATTGGGAATAGTTTCCTAAGTCATAAATTTTACATCCTGTGGTGAACTAACAGCTTACATTTCCATTTAAATCCTGCACAGCAGAAATGGTATTCATGCTTATAGGGCAAAAAAACACTGATCCAGCATAAGTGATTTCCAGGATGTAAGAAGCTAGTAGGAAAGCAGACCAACCCAAGCTCTAAGCATAGAATTTTAAGCTTAAATTTTAACCACCTTTCAAAACCTTGCTATAGGTGGAATGAGTGGAATGGGTTTTGGCAATAACACGAAGATCTTCAAATTAACCTTTAAGTGAAAAGAGTTAAAAGAAGGCATTCAATAGAGTACACGGCTGGTCTAGTTTTACTTTATTTATTTAATTATGCGTACGTGCAAGGGAAATCTTCCAGAAGTGAATCTCTAAGGTAGCCAAGTCAGTAAAGGAAACCTCAGGTAGATAAGTGACAATACAGAGACATTGTAAGCATTGAAACCAACATCAGAGCATACCAGAATGACAGCTTTAGGTATATTAATAATCTTCAGGTTTTGGTGAACTTTTTTTTTTCTTCTGAATCTCTCTGAAGATTATATATGTCATTAAATCTTTTCAAACCAAAACAGCATCAGATCAAAGGTATCTAACATGTAAAGCATGAGAAATTCGAGCACATAATTCTATTAAGTGTTTCATAATGTCTAAAATCAGAAGATCAATCTTGCTCTCAGAAAATGCTGATTCCTCAACATCTGAGTGCTTCTTTTAATTAGGAGGTGAAACATTCTTCTATTTTTATAAAGTTGGTATAAAGAAAATACTAAGTCTGATGTCTCTCAAAAAATAGTAGGTGGCAGCCTAAAAGAGTTAGGGATTTTCAGAGGGCATATTTACTGAAGCCAACCTCATATCCAAGAAAAACATAATATATGTTTTGTAACGCACAATTTATTTGATAAATTTTCCTGTTTTCTTGCAAATTGGCCGCTAATAAATGGCAATGTACTCAGACATTCATTATTCAAAATTATTGGTGAACAGTCAGCTAATAATTTCTCATTGGCACATTGTTTAGAACACTTCATTTGTATTGTGTCGTTCATGTATATAACAGACATTATATTATCTGTTTCCCAACAGAACAACTTGCATAAATAACCATTACCTGTGTGAACTTAAGTTATACATCTCAGTGTTACACTCAACATAGGAATGCTATCTGTGTAGAACAAAATTTATTTTGAGTGAATATTCAAGTTAATTGTTAAGCTTCTCTTGAATATTTCATATACAACCAGATGACTTAACTGAAAATTAATATTCATCAAATATTGATCAGCAGTTTTACAGTATGCATCACATTTTATAGACAAAGCTGGAAATGAAAAGACCATTCTTTTCAAGTTGGGAATCATTAGATGAGAAAGCACAGCCTGCATCTCAAACAATAAATATGTACACAGACATATATTTTCCTCCACAGAGGTAAGCAAACATTAACATAAATTATTCCAGAGGTATACTCATAAATTCAAAAATTAAAGTTTAATGAACTTAGGAAAATTATACCTATATTTCTTTCAAGTATATAAGGAAAAAATGAAAACATTCTCATTTATTAAGAAAGGACCAGAGTGTTACAAAGAATCTTTATTTATCACTGATGTATCTTTGTTTTTTATTGAATCAGTTTAGAAAGAAAATGTTTTACTTTTTAAGACATAATCCAAAACAATTTTTTGAAGACTAATTTCTTAGTACAGACTTTTGCATCATATTTTTCAAAAAAATCTATCCTACTGGCCAAAACTCATCAATTTAAAGTGTTTTTGTTTGCAAGTTTTGTGGTTGTTGCTGCTGTTTTTATTAAAGCACTGCATTTGTTATCACTTTGTTTCTCATAACTGTATGCTGAAACAAATACAACAGATGAATAACTGGCCGTTGAAATGTTTAATGTATTTACTTTTCAATTGCAGCCCTCAAAAATTAATTATACTTTGAAATTATTAGGTTTTGATAAAAACTAACTCCAAAATTTTAATGTTTCAAACATTTAAATCCATTAACATTTCAATATGCAAACACAAGTTGGACTATTATAACTTCCACAAGGATGAAACATTCAAATTTTCATTCATCAGTGTCATTCATACTAGGAATATCCACATCTGAAAAACAGATACCAGGTTACTAACATGGGAGAGAATGTGAATATGTACTGCAAACCTAAGGTTAAAGAGATTAAATAATACTATTTAAGTGATGTACTAAGGAATTCTGAACAAACCTAACAAGGAAGTAGATAAATTCCAAAGCGTTGAAGTAGGCTATTGATCAGTCCAAATGCCTGGTTTGTTTGTCAGTTTTTACATTCATCTATTTTTCATGTTCATATATCATAAACATAGAAGGATCAGTGCCTTTGTGTCTCTGATCATAAACAATTCAAACTAACCTTGTTAGGGCCCTGTATACTTCTGGATAATTTAGAAGAGTGTTTCTGTGCATAATTCAGTATCCCTGAGCATCTCATAATGAAAAATTAATTACAACTGCTATTGAATGACAGTATTTCAACTTTTTTTTTTTTTTTTTTTTTTTTTTACACTGAAACAAGTACTCTATCTTTTTGTACACAAGAATTGCATTTTTTTTTTCTTACAAATATTACTGGATTCTAGGGAAATATCCAATAAAACCCATTTATAACTACCTTAGTTCTGACAAGCTTAACCACTGAAGACATAAGTTTCTAAGCAGGTTGTCTGCCTTCAGTCAAACAATTTGAAAAATTTCAGGTTTTACTGTTACTCAGAGTGAGGCTAACAACCAAAGCAGAGGGGACAGAAGAGGGAAAGATATTGCATGAAAAGCTGCTGGAAATAAGCTGAAACACAAGTGTAAATGGTAGAACATGGGGTAGCAAGGGATGTGAAGGTAGAGATCTTAGATAAAGTAAGAGATAGGGTCCAGCAGCCAGGAAAGAGCTGCTTACTGGAATAACAGTAAGTTGGCATGTAATTGGCATGTAGAGACAGGAAGAAGACAGACTGATGCAGAAGTAGGGTCCATAAGCATTACAGAACCCACACCTTGTATAAAAAAAAGCTTCAGAGGCCTGCTGCTCATTCCTCTGCATTTGTCAGCATGTATCTATGACATTAACTAGAAACAAACAAACAAAAAAAATTCATCACACTTCAGTGCCAGTTTGTCCATGGAGGATCTACCATTTCCATCAGTTGGCAGTGGTACAAACAACAAATATGCATATTAGCCTTTACACTGCACATGATCACTTTTATTTTGAGTATTATTGAGTATCACAGCTATAAAATTGCTCCTTCCTCATCCAAAAAAACTATTAAATTAATTGTCTTCTTTTCAACTCTTCTGTTTACAAAAGTGAAAATTAAAATAAGTTTCAAAGTAAAAATTAACAGAAGTGATAGTTGCAGAGGATCATCTCATTAATAATATCTGTGCCTACACAACATACCTGCTACCTAATTTGCATTGATAGAATTACAGAATGGATTGGGTTGGAAGGGAACTCAAAGATCAACTAGTTCCAACCCCTTTGCCATGGGCAGGGATGTCACCCACTAGATCAGGCTGCTCAGGGTCTCATGAAACCTGGTCTTGAACACCTCCTAAACACCTATTCTTCTTGTCTACTTAAGAGTTGGAACAGAAATTGTCTTTTTTTTTTGTCTTTTTTTTTTTCCTTTGCAGAATGAGGGTTTGCTCTTGGTTAAAGTAATAACAAATAGATGACTCGCTATACCTACACACACACATATTTTCTGTGCATAGCTGTGGCAAAATTATATCCAGATTCTGCATTAATGTTTTTGCAGTAGTAAATAAACACCTCTATGACTGGCAACTTCATATGCAGAAGACTGCTGACAAAAACTTGTATGAAATGAGACTGTATGCCTTTTCCTTCATCAACACACATTAAATCACCAGCACTAGATGAACCCTTAAATCTTTGATGCTTTTTACCTCAAAGAACCTCAGGATAAACAAAGTCTAAGCTTACTGTCATTTGCTTCATTCATGACATGTTTTTCTAAAACTGGGTAAATGGCCCCACATTCAGCTATTTCCCTATAGTACATGTTCCTATTGGATCCTGTCCTGACTCCTGACTAACCAGGGCAACCAGATTCAAACAAAGACTGGGTTGGCACTGTCTTCATGTCTGATCTGCATGAGGCAATAGGGTGAAGAACATTGAAGAATATTGTAGAGTCTAGGAATGTCAATGACCTGCAACTCCACAAATATATAAAAGTGCATATTGTGCTTTCATATTGGCTTTAATGTTCTAATATCCTGATAATACATTTCTTCATGGGGTATCTAACCTAGCCACAAATTAAGCAGATGCTTCAGGCAAAGCTAGTTCATGTGCATTGCCATGTAACTGTGAAAGCCAATTTAGATGCTTTGTGATCTGTATATGCTCTGACTTTCAGCTGCTTAATACAATCTTCCAACACTCATCACTTCACCACAAGCAGCCAAACCACAAAGACAATTTGTATCTTTCCAGACAAGTGCTTCACCTTAGCTACCAAATTAGTCACAATTAGATCTCAGCAGAGATAATCAGGCTTCTGTTTTTCCAGATACGAATATGTAGTGTGCCATTTCAAGTCCAAACCTTCATAACACTGCTTGGCCTCAGCCTACACAGCATTGTTTTTGTCTGTCACTCTTGAAAACTCCAGGCATTCAGCCCCACAATAAGCCCAGCTGGCCAGTATTTGGTTGCAGTTATGCAAGCAAGAAAATGCCTTAAACTTGAATGCAGGCTTTTGTTTTGGCAATTATTCACTGAGCAAGCTGATACAATTTTAATAAATATTGAAGTGATTAAAGTGTAAGAAAACTGGTATTTGCAATGACAAGATCAAATGGCTTAATATGGGTTGCAATAATAAATTATCAAAATTAGCAAATAACCTTATCAAAGAGCAGTTTCTCAACTATAAGAATACTGGCATTTTTCCTGACTGACCTCAAATTAATGTTTAAATGAATGCATTTGCATAATACATTACACAGCGCATACACAGAGTTACTAACAGCTTGTTGAAACCATCCTGTTTTCTCACATAGGCAGAACAGCAGCTGTTTGCATACAAAGCTCCCCACACAGTACTCCCTTACCACATCTGGATGCAACTAATTTGTCTTATTCTAAAAGACAGAGATAGGGGTGACTTGTTGATTAATTCAGTTCATTTCTAAGTATATTTGTTTCATTAATTGCATACAAATAATGACATTTGTGTATTTGACCTATTAAGTGATAAAGGTATTCTAACATGTATCTCATTTTTTGTTGATTATTATTGCAGTGTAATAGGCAATGTTCTGCAACATGAAGTACAGAAACATTCCTCATTGATAAGAAATGTGCAATTTATTGTTTTCACAAGTCTCTGTATTACCACTGTGTTTTCTTCATTTTCACAGAATCACAGAATCACAGAATTTCTAGGTTGGAAGAGACCTCAAGATCATTGAGTCCAACCTCTGACCTAACACTAACAGTCCCCACTAAACCATATCCCTAAGCTCTACATCTAAACGTCTTTTAAAGACTTCCAGGGATGGTGACTCCACCACATCCCTGGGCAGCCTGTTCCAGTGTCTAACAACCCTTTCGGTAAAGAAGTTCTTCCTAACATCCAACCTAAAACTCCCCTGGCGCAACTTAAGCCCATTCCCCCTCGTCCTGTCACCAGGCACGTGGGAGAACAGACCAAAATTTTCCTTGAATACTGCTGACAATTTCCTTTGCTCTTGAAATTTGTCCTTCATGCATGCGTTTGACATGCTGTTCTCTACCAATGCTGGGTGCTGGGCTCCTGAGGGCAGCAGGGCCATGCTGGTGTTGGGCAGTAGCTGCAAGGGCAGCATCCACACCTCCTCAGTTGCTCAGTCCCTATAGACCTGTCACTTCAGAGCTGGGCTAATAATTAAAGAAAGAGGGAAAATTCAAAGAAGAATTTTCCCTTTCCCTCCCCAAAAATGGCAGCAACAAACTCCATGCCTGAGCAATATGTATCTATGTCCAGAAGGAAACTTTGCATGCCCCACACTGCTCATCTCCCTTTAGTCAGGCAAGTAGCACCACACCTTCCCAAGCAGTACTTCCTCAGCCCAGGGAAAGCTCTTACATTCCTCCTTCAGACAATGTCCCTATGTGTGCTTCAGACTCTGCATGTCCAGAGGCATCTTCAGCTCCTGGAAGATGCCATGGAGCGCCATCACTTCCCCTCAGACAGCTGAGCCCCTCTCAGCACTGCAGAAGCCTACCTCTTCTGGGCTGGCTAAGCCCTTGTCTAGTGGGGGCATCTCTGCTGGCTCTGGAGACCACTGTTCCAGCTCTGGGACCTCCATGCCATGCAGAGTACTAGGAGGCTCTTTTCTGATAGCTGATTCCTCAGGTGCTTGCCCTGTTAGGCCAGGCATGACCTGCCTTTCTCAGTGGGTGCCAGGGCAAGTCAATGGCAGTGGTGATTGAGGAAATGCATGCCTTAAAGTGTGCATATCCATCCAGTAAGGGAGAATTTCACCTCATTCTGTGGGATTCACAGGATGAAGTTTATTAAAGCTCCAAAACAAACAAGTGTGTCTTAAGGCAGAATGTGCAGACTGACTAGCCAAGAGATGTTTAAAATGTCTTATGACATCTTCACAGCTCCTTTTGCCAAACAAAGAGGAATAAAAAATATAAAAGGAAAAGATGTGTGTGCAAACAAAACATTACAATTCATGCTGAAACTTCCATTAGGTCACAGAATCACAACACAGAGAAATGGCTTTAAACTAAAAGAGGGTAGATTTAGATTAGGTATTTGTAAGAAATTCTTTATTTCAGAGGTACACAACAGAGAAGGTTTGGATGTCCCGTCCCTGGAAGTGTCCAAGGCCATGTTGGATGGGGTTCTGAGCAACCTGGTGTGTCCCTGGATGTGTCCCTGCCCATGGCAGTGGGATTGGAACTAGATGGTCTTGAAGTCCCTTCTAACCCAAACCATTCTATGATTCTGTGATTCTATGATGGTATGAAATGCCCCAGATTACAACTGAAGTTT
The DNA here is from genome assembly GCF_963932015.1 of Anas acuta. Classification (NCBI taxonomy): domain Eukaryota; kingdom Metazoa; phylum Chordata; class Aves; order Anseriformes; family Anatidae; genus Anas; species Anas acuta. The sequence goes on along the minus strand of NC_089017.1, from coordinate 55,241,330 downwards.
CTGCTCATGCAACTCTTAATGAATATAAAGTATGATATAGTTTAAATGTATGATCACATATAATTTTTTCCTACTGACCTATGATTTATTCACCACACAGGATGGATGGTACTTACTTCAAAAGCAGCTGTTCAATATTTTATTTTTCCTTCATTGTTTGCATGTAGTTATAACATTTTCAAGCCCTGCTCTGAAGACAGAATCTCTAATTTCCCTTTGGGCTCCTTTAGGGCAATCAGCATTAAATACCTAAAACTCTGAGTGAGTGCATTTATTTATTTTCATCAGACCCTTATACAATGAGTATTTGATTAACACAGTTTAGCAGACAAGCCAATTCCTCAGCCCCACAAGAATTTACCCAGTGTAGCCTAGTGCTATCCCTAGCCCTTGGGCCCCTGTCTTTTGGCTACTTTCTCCTTCTGATCCAGGGGTCTATGCAGGGGTCTTCCCTGATGACATGCAGCTGGTTATGAAAGATCTGAATATAGCAAATCTATAAATTTTCCCAGTTATTATCTTAACCTACTGAAATCCCTTTTTTTTCTGCACATTGAGGACACTATCAGAATCACTGGTCTCACTCGGGCTTGAGCTGTTGCTTTTCATTTCTTATGGGTATGATAAAGGCACTTCCTCATAGCTGGAGACTTAGGCAAAGTTGCTTTGCATCTGATGTGTTTTAATAGACATTTAATAAACAGAATTAATAAACTAACCTTTTAAAGCTTTTAAAGTATAAATAAAATAATAAAATAAAATAAAATAAAATAAAATAAAATAAAATAAAATAAAATAAAATAAAATAAAATAAAATAAAATAAAATAAAATAAAATAAAATAAAATAAAATAAAATCTTGAAAGGGACAGACATTTCCAGTCAGGCCTCACTTTGTACTTTGGCATACAGCAGAAAGTTCAGACCCCTTTTAATAGTTTTGAGAGTTTTCATATTCAAGACAGGAAAAGGTCTATATCAGAGATGTGAGGATATGATAAGAGTTTATTCCTTATTCATGAGAAAGTGACTGCTCACTGTTTCTTGCCATTAAGCCACAACTAGATCCTCTTTATTATTTAGTAAGAAGAGGTCAACTTTCAATAGTCTTCAGGGCATTAAAGATGTTCCCTCCCATTACTGCTTTGACTTTTGTCTCAGAAGCACAGAGAGCTGGGAGGCTCTGGTACAACCCAGTCAACATTTCCGTCTTTGGCTCTTTCTGTAAAAGTCTCACTGCACCACAGCACAGATCCAATACAAACAATGCCACGGGTCACCTCAACAGTCCACTATGTAACTAAGGGCTCGATCTGATAAGCTTGGAAATAACGTTATTTCAATATGAGGAGACATTTCTAAAACCCTTGTGTATTGGGATTACATGGCAAAGGTTTGGTAGCAGGGGACTGCAAGGGTGGCCTCTGTGAGCAGAGTCCAGCATCTGCCCCATGTCAGAGCAGAGCCAGCTCCAGCTGCTCCAAACAGGGACCCACCACTGGCCAGAGCTGAGCCAGGAAGCAATGCTGCGTGGGCCTCTGGGAGAGCAGAGTTAAGGTAGGGAAAAATACTGCTGTGCTACAGCAGCTGGGAGAGAGGGGTGAGAAGCAGCCCTGCAGCCCCCCAGGTGAGTGCTGCAGGAGGGCAGGAGGTGCTGCAGGCAGGCAGGCAGCAGCAGTTCCCCTGCGGGCTGTGCAGGGAGAGGCCCCTGGTGGAGCAGGCTGTCCCCCTGCAGCCCATGGGTCCCCCATGGAGCAGATCTCCATGCTGCAGCCCCCCCATGGGTGGAGGAGCCCCCGCTGGAGCAGGTGGATGTGGCCTGGAGGAGGCTGCGGCCCATGGAGAGCCCCCGCAGGAGCAGGCCCCGGGACGGAGCTGCAGCCCGTGGAGAGGAGCCCACGTGGAGCAGGGGCAGAGAGGGACCGAGAAGGAGTGGTGGAGATGAAGTGCTACAGACTGACCACAACCCCCAGTCCCCCTGTTCCCCTGCGCTGCACGGGGGGAGGAGCTGGAAGAGCTCAGATGGGGGGAAGGAAGGTGGTTTTGGTTTCTTTCCTTTGGTTCTCACTTGTCTAGCCTGGGAGTAGTAGTAGTTAGGCCGGAAATCTTCCTGTCTCCCTATGCTGAGTCTGCTTTGCCCATCACGATCCTTGTTGAGCGATCTCCCTGTCCTTGTCTCAACCCTTGAGCCCTTTGCATCGTATTTTCTCTCCCTTTCTCTTTGAGGAGGGGGAGGGAGAGAGTGGCCGTGATGGAGCTCGGCTGCCCACCCACCGAAAAGCACTGCAGCTGCAAAGTACTGGAAAAGTTTTCAGAAGCAACAAGGTGCTTAACAAGGAAATGTAGAGTTTCCTTTTTCAGGCTTCCTAAATAATTGGGCTTATTTCATATTCCCAACTCGGAGGAGGAGAATTGTTGATTTCACCTTCTTTTTTCTTCCTTGGAAATCAAAGGTGAACAGCTCGAAAAGTAAGGGGAACGTATCAGAAGCAAGCTTTTTTTTGCTTGTAATCCTTTCTTAAGGAAAAGATTTCTCACACACCTTCCACAGATGTAGGGGGGCAGAGAATAATTTTGGAACTACTCCAATTCAAGTCAGCTTGGGGAGAGTGGTACTTCTCTACTTGTTTCTGAGACATTCGCATTAGCAACAGAGAGTGTTGTGTTGCCGCTGCCAGGGGCCTACGGTGATGACTTCAGAAACAGAATTGAATGATGTCACTGCGACACCTTGGGAACAGCTGCCTCTGAGCAAGTTGAGCGAGGAGGGACAGAGAAGTGTGCTGGATGAAACCACGTGAGGACTTGTGGATCCCACGTGGAGGTGCATCGAGAGGGCCCACCCTTCTGTAAGTGTTTGGATGCTTCATTTTAGTCTTCTGTAGTTTGTGTCAAGTCCTTTCACAAGCATGAAGTTTGGTACTTTGGCTCAGTGATGTAGCTGCACAGAGTGACAGGCGCAACATGTGGCTGAGGGCCTCTGCACGTTCTCTCTTTCCCACACACGATCAAGAAAGAAGGGTAGACAAATAAGAGTGTGCTGTGGTCCTGCCATAGACCTCAAGTACTACAGCATAAACAAGAGACTTGAAAGTAGCCCATCACATGAAACTTCAGGACAGCAATGCGCTTCATCAGCTGGTCTGGCCTGTTGAGTGGAGTGTCTCAGGACGGAGTGTATGAAGATGCACTCCATCTGCTTTCAGATTAGCACTTGCAGTGAGCAAGCTGCCTGGCCTTAACATTTTTCATTTCATTTTTCACCCGACTTTTGCTGGTTCTTCTTGGTCTAGAAAAAAAAAAAAAAAAAAGAAAGTGAACTCAGATCAAAATAGAAGGATTTCCTTTTCATTAATTCCATGTTCTTAACTTGACAGATTTGGTTATTGACGTAGAAGGGACGTATCTGGCCTGACTGCAACACCCATGCTCGCAGTGTGGACAGTTCTCATAAAGGTGATTCAGGGTAGTTTCTGGAAACGAAGACATCAGATGGCAAAGGTAATCTCCAAAATTTTTTTTTTTTTTTTTTTTTTTTTTTGTGCTAATGCAGGAAAGGCAAGTAAGAGTAAAAGTAAGAGTCCAGATAGTGTAAGAAGCAGCAGCTGTGAAGGAAACTTCCTTCTGGCTGATATGGCTCCACATCTAGTTGTGGAGGTCATAGCGCAGGTGGAAGCATGTTCTCGTCCAAATACTTAGCTCTCTGTTTTCACAACAGGTCTAGCAGCAGAATGTCTTTGAAACAACTGTGCCTATGACCAAGTTCATGCATCGTGGTAGACGAGGTAAAAGCTCTGGACAAGCAAAGGGGAGGGATGGATGGGCATGCAATACGATCACTTCAATCTTATCTCTCTAAGAAACCTTACTGAGAAAACAAAACAGAACAGAACAGAACAAAACAGAACAGAACAAAACAGAACAGAACAAATGAAACAAACAGCTAGCTTGCTGGAGACATTGTCTGGGAAACAGTGAAAACACTTGCAGACAAAAACATATCAAAGGACTAACACTTTGAGCTTGATTCTAAACCAACATCCTCAACTCAAACTCTTGTTTATGTTCATTACAGACTGGTAGAATAACATGTCACATTTGATGACTTTGCAGCATAGATGTCAGGAATGCAGCTTGGGATCACCTGCTTCTACTTCGAGTTCAGTCTGAAGGGATGAGCAAGTCATTGTTCCTGGGCTGATGGAAATCTGTTCTAAAGTCTGTTTTCTAACACTCTTCTAGATGCTTCTCTGTCCATCGCTCTGACCTGCCAACTCTGGTGCAAGTGTGCAGTTGTGGCAAGAGGGATTTCCTAGTCCTGATTTGACCTGGTGGACACCAACTTTCCTAGTCAATTGCCGATGTTGCTGAGGAGGCAGCAGTATCAAAGCCCTTGTTGATGAAGATAGAACAAGTTTGGGGAGGCTTTGGCATTTCTGCACAATGCTGCTTCCTGATTGTGACCCAAGACGCAGATTCTGAACTAGGCAAAGTAAGCTAGAGTAAGCTAGACTGCATGTCCTGGTCATTTTCTTTTCTTTCTTTATTTTTCATTCGTCGCTTGTAAGAAAATCTAAATCTTTCAACCATTTGTTTGAAAACACAGTGTTATGGAAATGATTGTGGGTGTGCTCCTTAACCTTGTTTGGAACCTGTTTAACCTCGCGTCACTTAGAGGAGACCTGTGCTCAAATTTATGCTTGTCATGATCAAGTGGCATCCTTTTTCCTTTTGGTATTCTTGACTTTGGCGCTTGCAATTGAGGTTGAAAAGAGTTCTCAGGATGATTCTTCTTTTCCTTTGCAGTATCCCAAACTCCAGATTACATCTGATCTTCATCTCTGATCTGAAAAGCTTCGCAGGCCAAAAGAGAATTGAGATGAGGAGTGAAATACAGAATGCTGGTGAATCTTTCCAGTTGCCACCCGTAACTTTTGTGAGAGAAGCAGGTGCGTTGCTGTAGTGGTAGGAAGTCAATTAGATAACGATCGTGCCCTTGAAGGCGTGTAATGGTATAAAGATGAAGAATGCAAGGCCCTGCTTAAAGACAGTCTTTAGGCTGCTTCTGGATCAGCAGTTTGTTTGGTTCTTGCACAGCCTCATCTCCACTTGCTTAGAAGCTGTGAAGATGGGAAGAACACTTGGTGTTTTTCATCCACTCTCAACCTCATCTCCATTTCCTCCGAAGCTGTGAATATTGGAAGTACACTTGGTTCTTCCAATGATGTGAAGAGCCAAGTGTCTTGGGTCTTCCATCAACTCAGAGATATCAAGAGAATAAGGTATTTGCTTGATAGGACAGTACTTAATGTAGGTATTTATGAAGTGAAGAAGAACACTGAAACCAGCCAAAGCCGTATCAGACATGGTAAGGCCATGCTTCTGTTAGGAAGTAATTCAGAGTGCTTCCATGGTGTACTTTGGACAGATGAACTCTGGTCCTCTGGACTAAGCACCCCCAAGGGACAATTCTCTGAAAAATCTCTCGGAATGATCTGTCCTTATCTCTTCCACTGTAGTCTCCATTAGGAAAGGATAAATATTCCTTGCCCATGTGGAAAGGAGCTCCTCATGTAGTTGTTTCTAACCAAAATCTCCTTCTTGTGTTCTGTTGACAGAAACCACTTGGCGAGCCAAGCCAAATCACCGAAAATGGAAGTAGTGGAACTACTGCCAAACCGTGCTGCTGCTTCTAAACCAAACTGCAGTGTAGGTGGGGACAGAGCAAGGGGACACAAGCCAGCCAGGGCGAAATTGAAAGTCACCTGTCTGAGCCGCGGAAGGAAGTCAGCGTTTCCCAGTTTGAGACTGTTCCCTGACTGGTCCCACAGCAGCTGGAACGCTTCCGATTGCTGCTGATGGATTCCCATGGATCAGCCAGTGACACAAGCTGCCAGAGCGACTGAAGCGATCTGGAGTTACGCTTCTCCCCCTTCTGCGTTCAGATCCGTGAAAGGAAGGAGAAGAGGGGAGAAGAGAAGAGAGGGGGAAAGAAAAGGACAAGAAGAGAGGGAAGGGGAGGGAAGGGGAGGGAAGGGGAGGGAAAGGGAATGGGAGGGGAGGGGAGGGAATGGGAGGGGAGGGCAGGGCAGGGCAGGGGCATGTAGGGCATTGTAGGGGAGAGTAGGCTAGTGTAGGATAGTGTTGGGATAGTGTAGGATAGTGAGGTGTAGGAGAGTGTAGGGGAGGGGAGTGGAGTGGAGTGTAGGCGAGTTTAGGGGAGGGGAGTTTAGGGGAGTTTAGGGGAGGGGAGTTTAGGGGAGGAGAGTTTAGGGGAGGGGAGTTTAGGGGAGGGGAGTTTAGGGGAGTTTAGGGGAGGGGAGTTTAGGGGAGGGGAGTTTAGGGGAGTTTAGGGGAGTTTAGGGGAGTTCGGGGGAGTTTAGGGGAGGGGAGTTTAGGGGAGGGGAGGGGAATTTAGGGAAGGGGAGTTTAGGGGAGGGGAGGGGAGGGGAGGGAGGGGGTGGGTATTGGTGGAAAGTAAGGAATGGGCCAGGGAGGGAATGGGAGGGGAGGGGAGGGCTACCCTAAATAAAATGGCCAAAGAAGTGACATTTTGGATCTGGAGCCAAATATGTATGTTGCCATTCATTCCACAACACGATTCATCACTGCAATCTGCGTTTTGCACAGTGCCATTAAGGGTTTGGCATGCACAGAGGTGACTGAGTATTTTCAGAACTAACTTTCCTTCCTGATTTGAGACTTTTGCTGGTGTTATAAATGGCTCAGTCTTCCAAATAGGGCAAGAATCAAAGTTTACAATGTATGAAAGGAACGCATTTCCCTTCAAGCTCTCTATTGACACGAATTGCTAAAACCTTCCTCACACTGGAATGCAAAAGATCAGGTGATTGGTTAACGTAGGGTTGGCAGCTGAGCAGGGGAAACATCTTCAAAACTTCCAAATATTTCCCCTATGCGGAACTCCAACTCCTTCTTCTCTGCTCTCTGGTTGTGAAAGTTTCTGTCACCTGCTCAGGAAGCAGAAGCAGTCAAATGGGATTTCGAGGGATCCAGCTACAGCATCAGTGCCAGTTAGAGGAAGCAATCAATTCCCAGGTAGTCCAGGGTTTGAAGAGATTTTAAGCAGCTTTCCAAGGAACATGTCCAAGTGCAAAGCAACCAATTGATCTGACTCTCCAGTGAAAGAAAAGGAAGTGCAGAGCAGCAAATGCTTGAGAGAGGGAAACCTTTTTGAAGCACAGCCATTTGGGGCCGAGACCTGTTCATGTGCTAGGCAGTCCCAGGAAGCGTCAAAGTGTGAGCCGTGCTCTCCATCCAGCACTGGCGTCCTGCACTTTCTGGAGGTTCTTGATTCTGTAATCAGAATTCCAACAATCTCCTCAACAGCATACAGATCCAAACCCCACAGACCCAGATCAAACAGCCTCCCATCTGCTTGTATCATTGTCAGGCATGCATTCTTTTCTAGTAACTGGTCCTTTCTTCCTTAGTTCAGATGAAACACAAATAACAAAATTCAGATGACTCCTAAACTCTCCAGACAGCTCTGGTGTTGCTGTAGGATGGAATACAATTGTTTTCCTTACAACCCCCCAGTTATTTCCATGTCTGTTCTGGACCTTGGGATCTCTTTTGGGAGCTACATTTCCCAAGGGGGCAAAATACTGCTGTGCAACAGCAGCCGAGAGAGAGAGGATTGTGAAAGCGTGAGAGAAGCAGCCCTGCAGCTCCCAAGAGAAGTGCCGCAGGAGGGCAGGAGGTGCTGCAGGCAGGCAGGCAGCAGCAGTTCCCCTGCGGGCTGTGCAGGGAGAGGCCCCTGGTGGAGCAGGCTGTCCCCCTGCAGCCCATGGGTCCCCCATGGAGCAGATCTCCACGCTGCAGCCCCCCCATGGGTGGAGGAGCCCCCGCTGGAGCAGGTGGATGTGGCCTGGAGGAGGCTGCGGCCCATGGAGAGCCCCCGCAGGAGCAGGCCCCGGGCCAGAGCTGCGGCCCACGCAGGAGCAGGGCTCAACCCTTGAGCCCTTTCTATTGTATTTGATACCTCATTTCCTTTGATGACAGGGAATGAGAAAGCAGCTGTGGTGAATTTCAGATGTCCAGCAGGGCAAAACCACCACAACTTCCTCTGATACATGTTGAATCCCCTGTACGGATTATAACACAGTTCCTTAAAAACCCTCCATTGCTTTACACCAGTGAAGTTCTGATACATAACTAAAGTCAAGATAATCTTTGTAACTTAAAACTGTACAGTTTTAAGGAGTGATCAGGTCTCCTGTGGCTTTTGGAGCTGAGGGGGACTGTGCCTCCATTTTGACAAGATTATTTTGAATTCTTCAGTGTTCTTGCAGCCGCTCTTTGTTTGCCACTGCTCACAAGTGTCCTAACTATGCTTTCTTTTCCATCATCTAGATCATAATAAAAATATTGACTAGAACATCACTGAGGACAGTCCCCAGAAGAATCATATTCAATACATCCTTTCATTCAGGCAATGAAACATCAATAATTCTAGTGAATTTCTGATCCGTCTGGAAATCCCATCCTTCAGAAAAAGTGCTCTGAAGTATTTGGCCATATGATCTCTACAGTCACTGCTAGCTTTGCAGCATTCCACATCATGCAACACACAGCACAAAATAATTTCTATCATTCTAACATTTGAAAGAAAGTAAGGTGTTAGAGATCAGAAAACATTTGGCGTACAGAGGCAACACTATCCACAAGTGGTTGTGGTTGTAGTTTACTGTCTTGAGCTAGGCTGCTTCTCAGGGTGGAATTCAATATTTCAGAATAGAACTCTCTGCTGCAAACTGGTGACTAATCTGCTAGGCTGCCTGGAAAAGTGGGCAGCATTGATCAGCTGAACAGCATGTGGCTTTTTCTGTGATGCTGCTCATAGCCTGGTAGATAATGGTTTCATCTACATTAAATTCATACTTTCCTAAAACTACAGCTGCCAGAATACTTTGAGTAGCTTACACACATGTTTATTTTAACACAGGAATTAATTCCCAAGGCTTATTTGTAAAGTAGCATCATCAGTCCTGGTGAACTAGGAGTGACAGTCCCTGTGTGTGCTCCTGTCTAGGCAGCAAGAAAAAATGCATGTCCATTTGTTCCTCCCTGCTACATACGTTTTCTTCTCCCAGATTTACAACACCAGCTTTCACCTAACCATCACCTGCACTCATCACAAACTATTAGTCCTCCTTGCTTGCTCATGCAGGCGTAGTTGTTCCAGGCTCTGTATCTCCTTCTGCCTTGCTGGTCCACTTCTGACATACATCCTGGAGACCTGTGGGCCAGGGAGCTGGCAGCTCCAGTGCTAAGCTAAGCTCCTGCACTCAGGGAAGCAGGCAAGAGCTGCTGCAAGGAGCCCCTCAAAGTCTGTCTTGAGCTGCTTGTCTGTTAGTCATCATTGAATCAGCAAGGAGTCTGTAACATGGTGATTAATAAATGCATGTGCTGATGTATAGGACTGCAGATACAGGAAACATCCCTGCACAAGTCAAGTCTGCTGTGAAAATCCACTGAGACCAAGACGTGAGTAGATCTGGTGTCCCATGGTTGTGTTTGTTATATGTTGGAAGAATACCACCAGCCAAGTAGATAGTCATCTGGGCAGATGGCTAAAGAATTTTCATCCCAGGGAAAGATACCAACCATCAAACTGGAAAACTGAACAAGGTTCAATAGAATAAAAGGTTCCCACAGAAGAGAAAGGGAAAAAGAATTGAAAAAATGAAAGGAAATGAGGTTGGGAAAAGAAGAGAAATGAGGTGGGAAAACACAGGGCCAAGAATTTGGCCCCTGCAATAGGTCAGGATGGAATTAGTTTTCCTTGAAAATTTATGTGCAAGTGAAAAAGAATTAACCATGCATCAAAATTAAACAGACAGGTTGTGTCAACAAGTATTTTTCACAGGCAAAAATAACTGGTATCCTGGATAAGGAAAATACTCCAGGTTTCTTCTCTTTGGAATTCAGAGGAGGAATTTGATGCATTGCCATGCAGGAAGTTATTAGATCAAGTGAGAAAGGTGGAAAATACTCAAGAATAATGAAGGGATCAGGTTTTGCTGGAAAGGAAGATAACAAGCCAAAAAGCATCCTGTACAGGTGGGATTAGTGGACTCCCTGGAAGTTTTAGAAGCCAGTTCCAGGATCTCCAGGAGCCAGAGCCAAATATTTTTGTTGATGATTGACATAGTATGTTGTTGTGTGCTCATGAAATGGAGTTTGGAGACATTCTCTGTAGAGAAGGGGAAACAACTGCATCGTAAAGAAACCAGATAAAGTACAAGTGACTTTTGTTACTGTGCAACTGCTTACAGAGTTCCAACCTGGCAAGAACTTGCATAGTTTTATTAATTTGAGTAAGGGATGGGAGGGGGGGGATGCTTATGACAGAAATATATAGAAGTTATAACACTGTTGATGGATTTTATTTATTTATTTATTTATTTATTAGTGAAGTCACAAACCACAGAAATGTATGAATTATTGTCCAGTTTTAAAAACAAAGATCAGCCATGCAATTTTCCTACAGATTTCAGCAAAAGCTCAAGATTATTCCTTTAGGGAGAATAAATGAACATGCCAGAAACATGCACCGATTTAAATTTCTTCACATCTACCACTGGAGGCATTTGTATACCTCAGGCTAGAATGACAGAATGATCAGCAACATGACTCTACAGCTGTGATCTGGGTAGGTATTTGGAGTCATGTGAGATTAGGAACATTACTGTTTCCTTCCCTCCTCTTCACTGCAAATGTACTGGGTTAGGGTTTAAATGTGCAAATATTCACTTACATATGTGAAAATAAAGAGCAGAAAGGCCATTTCAGGTTCTAAATAAGGTATAGAGAAAGGAAGGTATGATTAGAAAGGAAGGTATAATTAGATGATCTTGCCTTGTACCATTTCCTTTCCAAATGCTGTCTCATGTAATTCAAAAATGTATGTATCACATACATCCACACACACATTTCCAGGGTGAAAAAGTTCATGAGAGATCCAGAACCCTTGATGTAGTCATGCCTTATAATGTTAGGTAGTGTAGAAGAATCTCTTGCACCACATCGCAAAGGTAGGATGTATTTTAGCACTTGTATCAGTTTGTGGTAGTATTTTCTATTTGAAAAGTTTGATCACAGAAATACCTGTGATGTCTGAGCAGTTTATAGTTTTGAGCTATGGACCTGACCATATTATAGCTTAAAGTATGGAAATATAGTAGCAAAGACAAAAATGAAATGTATATATACATACAATTATTAATTTAGAATCATAGAATCACAGAATATCATAAGTAGGAAGGGACCCACAAGGATCATCAAATCCAACTCCTGGCTCAACTAGACCACACAAAAATCTGACCCTGTGTCAGAGAGCATTGTCCAAATGCTTCTTGAGCTCCAGCAGGCTCAGTGCTGTGACCACTGCCCTGCGGAGCCTGTCCCAGTGCCCAACCACCCTCTGGGTGCAGACCCTTTCCCTAATCCCCAGCCTGACCCTCCCCTGTCCCAGCTCCATGCCGTCCTCTCGGGTCCTGTCGCTGTCCCCAGAGAGCAGAGCTCAGCACCTGCCCCTCCGCTCCCCTCGTGAGGGAGCTGCAGGCCACCATGAGGCCTCCCCTCGGCCTGCTCTGCTCTGGGCTGAAAAAAACAATGGACCTCAGACGCTCCTCATGTGTCTTCCCCTCCAGACCCTTCACCATCGTGATAGCTTTCCTTTGGACACCCTCTAATAGTTTTATGTCTTTATGTTGAGGTGCCCCAAACTGCACACAGTGCTCAAGATGAGACTGCACCAGCACAGAGTAGAGTAGGACAATCCTTTCCCTCGACTAGCTGGCAGTGCAGTGCCTGATACACCCTAGGGTATGGTTGGCCCTTTTGGCTGCCAGGGCTCGCTGCTAGTTCATATTCAACTTGCTCTTAACCAGAACCCCCAGATCGCTTTCTGCAGGGCTGCTCTCCAGCATCTTATCTCCCAGCTGTAAATATAGCTAGGGTTGCCCCTTCCCAGGTGCAGAATCTGGCCCTTGCTCTTGTTTAACTTCATGTGGTTGATGATTGCTCTGCTCATTAATTTGTCAAGATCTCTTTCTTGCCTTCAAGGGAGTCAGCAGCTCATCCCAGTTTAGTGTTGTCCACAAACTTAGAATACCTTCAAGTCATTTATGAATACATTCAAGACACTTATGAAAACATTAAAGAAAATTGGTCCTAAGGTGGAACCCTGGGGAACCCCACTAGTAACTGGTCATGAGCCTGATGCAACCCCATTTACTATAATGCTTTTAAGCCTTATTTATCAGCCAATTGTTCACCCATCATATTATGGATTTCTCTAGCTGTTTGATGAGCATTTTGTCCAGAAGTACATGTATATTGTGAGAATCAGTATTGAAAGCTTTGCTGAAATCCAAAAATATTACATCAGCTGGCTTCCCTTGGTAAACTAGGTGGGTAACCTTGTCATAAAAGGAAATTTAATTTGATAAGGACTTTCTCCTCATGAACCCATGTTGGCCGTGACCAAGGATCACATTGTCTTTCAGGTGTTTTTCAGTAACTCCCAAAATAATTTTACCAAGCACTGAAGTGAGACTGACAGGCCTGTAATTACCAGGGTCTTCTCTCTTGCCCTTCTTGAAAACTGGGACAACATTTTCTACCTTCCTGTCAAATGAGGCCTCTCCAAATTCCCAAGACCTTTGAAAAACAACTGGGAGAGGTCTCACAATGACATCAGCCAGCTCTCTCACTACCGTGGGATAAATCCCATCAGGTCCCATAAATTTATATGCATCCAGACGGATCAGCAAATCGCACACAAGTTCAGAGTTGACTAGGAGTCTGTCATTTCCACAATCACTGTCCTCCAGCTCAGGGCTCTGGGGGTCTCAGGGCCAAACATAGGTGTTGAAGACAGAGGCAAAGAAGTCATTAAACATTGCTGCTTTATTTTCACCCTTGTTTGTGAAGCGACCGTCCTCATCAAGTAACAGACTGAAGTTATCTGTGGTCCTCCTTTTGCTGTTAACATATTTCAAAACGTCCTTTTTGTTGCTCCCGTACTGTCCTTAGCCTAGCATGCAATGTTACATGGATTTCACAAATTTTGCTGCTTCTTGTCTCAGGTTGAGGATTTGTTGTGAATTATGTTGTTTTAAAAACAATAAATGTTCAAGTTACCTTATAACAGAAGTACCAGGGAACACATATTAGTTACTTCAGAAGTTAATAATTTTCCAGTAAAAACATTTATTTTAAAACTGCTAGTTGAGCCTTAATTGCTTCACATGAAGCAACACAATTTCAATTACCTTTCACCACATCTAAGATTTCTCCTAAGGGAACCCAGAGGAACTCCTGGACAACTGGAACCTAGAGAGGCCAGGCTCTTTGGCTCATAGGTAGCCCCAGTGGTAGGCTCATTCTGAAGCTGGACCTGTGATAGGCTGTGATTCCCAAATAGTTGGGTAATCCCAGCCTCACAGCACTCCTGCCAATCCTCCCAAGTAGATTCCAGTAGCTTTGCAAGTAGATTTGTCTGGTAAGTGGTGCCAGGTAACCTCACGTTGATACTCATTTTGTTGTTGCTGTTGTCATTTTGTTTGTTTTCCTCCTAGTAAGCAGAGCAAAGTCCAGGGTGCTTGCAGTTCACAGGAAATCTACTAGCAAATCTAAAGCATCCCTCATTGTTAACGATGAATTTACGTTAACCAAGTCTTTCTTCTGATTTTCTGACATTTGATCCTGAGCCTATATCTGAGGGAGTAGCAACTTTCCATCTATGGTCACTGAAATTGTAAAGGAACGGTTCTATCGGTTCTATTTAGGGCAGGTCCTGTTCAATATTTTTATCAATGATCTAGATGGGGGAGTGGAATGCATCCTCAGCAAGTTTGCTGCCAATAAACTAATAAACTGGGAGATGTTGTTGACTGTCTCAAGGTATGAGAGGACTTGCAGATGCATTTAGGTAGATCAGAGCACTGGGCAATCAGCATGAGCACAAATCTCAACAAAGGAAAATGCCAGGTGCTGCACCTAGGATGAAGCAATGCCAGACACAGCACAGACTGGGAGATGAGAGGCTGGAGAGCAGCTCAGCAGAAAGGGACTTAGGGTTCTGGTGACAGCAGGCTCAGCATGAGCCAGCAGCATGCCCTGGCAGCCAAGAGGGCAAACCATGTTTTGTGGTACTTTAAACACAATATAGCCAGATGGTTAAAAGATGCAATGCTTCCACTACATTTAGCATTGGTGCAACTTCACCTTGAATATTGCATGCAGTTCTTGTCTCTGCAGTATAAAAAGGAATTTAAGATACTTGAAAGGATCCAGAGAAGGACAACAAAGCAGGTAAAAGTGCTGGAAGGTATGTCCTGTGAGAAGAGGCTGAGGACACCTGGGTTGTCTGGTTTGGAAAAAAGATTTTATTAATCTATTATTTTCTCTTCAGTTCTATTCTTCACCTCTCTCATTTACAAGAAATTAGCCAAGAGGAACCTAGATGCAACTTGCTGATCACAGTGTTCCTGTATCTCCTTAGTTTCAGTGAGCAGAACTTTTCCAGCCATTGCTTCTAGAAGAGCCTAAGCCTTTGCAGCAAGCAGACAAAGCACTTTATTTGGGTCTCACAGTCTCAGAGTATGGGCATCTATATCAGGAACTCAGGAATTGTATAGTATTTTCTGCTTTGGTCTCAATCACAGGAAGCCTGCCTCATCTTTCTGCTTTTTTTTTTCTCCTGTTTGGATTTCTTTTCTTATTTTTCTCATCAGTTTTACTTTCCACAGCTTGTGCTCTCAAATATTCTTTAACTGGATTTTAAATTTTCTACCAATTCATACAGAAGAGTTTATGTTGTTTAGTCAGTTGCTCTCAGACTTGTGACAAGGAGTTTTAGTCCTCTGGGCCTCTACTCATAAATTTTATTTCTTGCTTTGTTGTACCATCAAATTTTTCTTTTGATAAGCCATTTGAACAACAGACATATCCGTACTATTTAGTATGTCAGACGTATTTAAAATGCAAATCCATAAATTCTCCTGTCAAACTACCAAACACACCATAATATAAATCCCATATGCAGCAATATAAAAATGAAAGCCATTCTAATTCAAATGAATAACATAATAGTACAATGAACTCTGGGGGCAGGAAGGGATAAACATGAAATGGTCATAATGTCACATCCTCAGGTTCCCTATAGTAATAAAACCTTGCCATTAGCAGGCAGTCAGAAACATGCTTGAACAGTGTTAGGGAAGTAGCCACCAGTTAGGTTGCAGCCACTGTATTAATAACAGTCTGCCCTCACATGACTACAAAAAAGAAAAGGTCTTCCAGAATTTCTGAGCATACCTGAAAGGTCACAGCATAAAGAACACAGCATAAAAAGTCAAATGCACAGAAAGGAGATATTCTTCTTCTCCTTCTAACTTTGTTCTGTGCCACGACAAACATCCTGTATTTGATCTGCAATTTGTAAAGCTCCTTTGACATCTTGGTTGTGAATACTTGCTGTGAGTTTCACAGCTGCACTCAAGGCAGAAATTAACACCCTCAATGTCAGGCAGCTGTGGGGACGACTTATATACTTCTATCATCACTTACCTGTAGAGTACTCCTCTGAAAAATCTTTATTCTGCAGATAACGTGTATAAGCAAATCTTTTTAATTTACTTTTCAATCTAACATTTCTAATGCTACTTGCTTTGTTAGATTGCAGCCTAAAACTGCCTTGATCAGTAAAGGATTTTCAGTAACTCTGGCCATGCTCTGAACCAGGTCCCCAGGCTGAACAGCTGCAGAACTTAATCTAGCTTCTCAGTAATGAATTCATTCACCTCATTCATATGCAAGTCATGCATAAGTACCACAACTTTAAAGTAAGACCAAACCCAATCTTTTTAAATGGAGTGAATGTACAGTAGACTTAAACTGAAGAAGCTTGCATAGAATTCACAAAGGATTTTCTGTGTTAGTGAATAAGCTGCACACAGTGCAGTTAGGAAAATTTCTTTCAGTGTTGCTACCTAATTCTCTTTCTTGCCTACAAAATGATATTGGTCACTGCTGTCCCTTGGGCAAAGGGATGAACTATCAACAGTCCCTTTTAATCTGGGGCCCTCTCAGGGTGTCTGTAGTGCAGCCATAGATATGTATCTTGCTTCCTATTTGCCCACTGCAATCTAATCTGGATGCTGAAGTGGCAAATCAGCCTTTCTCTGAGAGTCTTCCAAATGGTTGTCAATGCTTCCCTGCAACATCTGTCTCGCACAGTGCATTTCAGCTGAGCAAACTGCCTTGTAGAGAACTTGGGTCTGGTGCAGCAAAACCCACATAAGGAGGATCTGTGCACCAAGTACGTATATAGCATACTCCAGGGTGTACTTGGAGAGCCTTCAAGCCTAAAGTTTTCTTATATTTATCAGTAGGGAAGATAAAGCTCAAGGAGTAATGGTGGGAAATCGATAGGAAAACTGTGCTAATACAGAAATCCCAATATTGGAATATTTGGTCCTTCTGGTGGGGATTATATTGTTATATTCATGTGTCACAAGATGCTCTGTATAAGTGTAATGGATAGATCAATCAAGATTCTTTTAGCATGGGCTGTGCTAAATATAATCCTCAAATACCATTCTGTTCAGTCCTAGAGATATGTCTATCCATTTGAAATTTATCTTTCCTCTTTTTATTGGTGCCATTAGTTGAGATTCAAAATAAATGAAACTGAAAAATTAATTTCATAAGTCCCAGATATCTCATTTGCACCTCTTGTAAATCCATAGCATGTTGAGTGGTATAAATCACTTCATTGTTTTGCATAGCCTTTGTATTGGACTACATATACTATTCTTAAAAGGATGTATTAAAGGTTTGTTAAAAAATAACATATACACATCAGAATGCCTTTGTCACTTTAGATGCTAATGCATTAAGAACAGTGTTTTTCTTTAAATATCATTTTTTGAAGAGTAGTAATTTCTTGACCTCATAAGAATGTAATTTTGTAAATTGGGTTCTCTGCTTTGTGGAAGACTTTTCTCCAGTTTTTATTTCACAGCTAAAGCTATCTACTTGAGAAAACCCTGAATTAAGGTCACTAACCTGCCATTAGAAGAATTATATTTATTTAGTCCATTCCATGTGTGTGAGTACTGCTTTGTTGTTTGTTCCTAAAAGGCTCTAACGTAGTATTACTAAGTGCCACATTTATACTTGTTTTTTCCCTATTTTTGTCTCAATTTTAGTGCTTCACATATTTAAACAACTGTTTGAACAAATACTGAAATGGAAAGTCATTGTCATTCCGACAGGATTCAGCAGTGTCTGTATAGCTTTTGTTTGTCAGAAGTGCTACTGTTGCCAGGATACTCTGAGGGAAGATGTCAAAAGACAACATGCTGAAAGGACAGACTATCTGGACTATCCTGAAGTCTGCCCCTTGCATACTAACAAATTTAGAGGCTGCTCCTTTTCTCACTGACTTTAACAAGAACAAAATTGGGCTGCTCGTTTCACTTAGGGACAAGCTAGAAAGGATCCCATGAGGCATTGTTAAATTTCTGACCACAAATGCAGCTAAGATAATATCTCTGCTTCCAATAGCTTCTGTACTTTCTCTTGATATAGCTAAATCATCCCTGCTACAAGCTTATAGGAGTTGTTTGCCTCTGCAACAGGTTCTGCTGTATAGTGTTTTCCTGAGGCAAGATCTCTAGAAATGTAGCTTTAAGACCTTCTATAATTGTGCAGATTCTGATCAGGTTTGGTTAGTAGTCCCAGATAAAATTTAGTCTCTGATATTGTGCCCTCATTCCAGTGGGCAGGTTTATACACTTACACAACTTTCTCAAAGACCTAGTGACTTCAAAGTTAAATTAGCCTAATTCAATTTAGAAAGATAACATGAATATAACTGACAGAAACAAAATTAAACTATTAATATAGCTTTTATAAGAATATGCGTAGACCATCTTCTCCTGAAAGAGAACAACCGGATTTCTTTATCAAAGTGATACCTGCAGCACAGATGTAGCCAGCCATTCTCATAGTTAAAACTGGCAAATCTCAGTGTAAATCAGTGCTACAGCTGGTCTTTCCTGCAGCTGGTGCACAGCAGAGACAAAAAGAGGACAGGTGTAGCTGTGCTCTCATAGCCACTGATCTATATTCAGCAGTCCATACAGCTGGTCCCCATTCATTTTCCCTTTACCTAAAAACTTCCCCAGTGCTGCTAAACCAATCTGCCTTCATCTATTGCTCCCTCTCACACTCACAAAAATGCCCTCTCACAACACATACAATGAACATCCTCCTGCCTGGGACTACTGCTGACCTCCCACCCCATAATGCAGTCCCACAGCCACTTCGTAAAGTCTGCGGCTACTGCACATTCCTTCTGTGCTGGCACAGTCACATTTCATGCTTGCTAAATGAGAAACTTTCACATTGCTCCTTCACCTTTTCAGAAAATGAGCCCCTAATTGCATGCACTCCTCTTGTTCTCTGATGAAGGCAGAGGCTATAAAGCAGTATGTGTGCAGCAGGCCATTTCTTGATAGGTTGGCTGCCCCTGCAGTCACCAGTGGTTACAGACCTGATTCACCTCATCACTCCTATGTGCCTGCATTATAAGGCTGTCAGCAGAATAACCTTGATGTGTGCACACCTCTGAAACAGACTGCAAGCTGAGAGAGCATACAGTGTGTATACTGTGTCAACCCCAGGCTTCCTAGGCGCTCACGTGTTCTTCTTCTGCAGCTTCTTGTTGAGTAGCGAGGGGTGGACACCATGCAGTGTTGTCAGTGTCATCAAAACAGATTTCAGAAACAGAATACAGATGTTACTAGAGGATGCCCTTGAGATGCACTGTTTGCTTGGTGGGGAGGCACCTTTCCTTGTTTTGATCATAGGCAAGTATTTTTGTTTCAGACAGAAACCACAGGTTTCTTCATCTTCTGTGGAGAAAACATAGCCTGAGCTACAAGAGCTTATCACAGGCTGTGTGAAAATGTTGAAGGGCACATGTAGTAAGCCAAAAAGGTGAAACTAGAATAATATGAAGACTACAATATTTTTATTCTGTTTTTATGGCAGGTATATTGAAACAAATCTATTTACTTGAATTCTCTTGAGGGAGTCAGAATCAGTTGTTTCAGAATCAACCCCCTCTCTATTTAAATACAGCACTAGCATTCAAGAGGGTGATTTGTTAGTACATATCTCTGATTCACTATCAAACACAATCATAGCACCAAAAATAATGTTGTCATAAGTGTTCATTCAAACCCCACTGAAAAGAGTAGAAAGATTCATTCTGCTCAGTGAACTTTTGTGAAACCCTTCGTAACAAAAAATAAGATTTTTTTAAGCATCCTACTATGTGCTATTCCAGCCTTATTATACAGTTTATTCAGTATGGCAAATGACATCCAAAATATGAGAAGATAAGGCAGTGTGCACGCAGAGGCCGTTCATTAACATTTAAATGTAACTCATTTCTTATATAAACAGTTTAAGATTTGGGATTGGTCAAAACATTGTTTTGAGATATTAAAAAATAGGTACTGAAGCTTGTAAAGTACATTTAAAAGGGTAATTTTAATTTTAAAAGGTTTCTTTTTCAGTGTTCATTAAAAATCCAGTCCAAAGAAGTACAGAATTAGGTGTGTAAAATATATTGCGGAAGCTGAATAGTGATTCTTTTGCAACCAAATTGTCACATCAAAGCACCTCCACCGTAAAGATCACTGGACTACCATGACATTAAACAGCCATACTATCATGAGTCTTAAGTTAGTAGTTGGAATGAATATTCTGTGTACTCTTTTTGTTCTCATATAATGGCCACACAAAACACGGGACTTTGCTTTGACTGTGGTGTCAGTGAATTCAGTTTCTTGATGCTGACCTGAAAGGCTTCAGGCTGTCTTATGAAATGCAATTTTTTTCAGTAAAGGATTTAACCATTAGTGTATGACTTGACCAAAATTATATAAGATAACTTGGAGAGCTGCTGCATTGACTGAGCACAAATGTCTGTGAAATTTGACCTAAAAAATGTCAGTGTAACTTCCTATAAATGTTGGAACAGAACCACACTTTGTGCATCTGGCACTTACAGGCTCAAATCTTACGACTGCTAGATGGTTACTAGCCCCTTGTAGATGTGAACATTTTCAGAAACTCTGGTTGCAGGTGGCAAGATTTATTATTATTGGATGCCAAATTACAGAGATAAACACAGAAAGGTTTGAAATTAAGAATCTCAGATTGCTCCAAGGTTGCAAAAATAAACAAATCATAGTCCAAACACCAAACTGGAGGAGTTCTTGTGCTTCATTTATTGCAACCCCTACTATATTTAGAAATTAAAATTGGAAGGAAAATAATTTGTTTGTGTATACCTAAGGGTATGTCTTTATCGTGGAATGATGCATGTTGCAGTAACCCCTGGGCAAATGTGGCGTAAGCTAGCATCAGAAACAACTGGTTTAGTCCCTTCAGTTCAACACAGTGCCAAAGCTCATGAGCAGTGTGCTGTGTGTGGTGTGGACAGTCTATCATGCACTCAGCTAGCACCTGGGGCCCTGTAGTTTGTACTAATGTCCTTCATAGACATAACCAAAAGGCACTCACTGTCTTAAATCATGTACAGTTGAAGATATAAAACCTGACTTTTATGCAAATGTCATTCTGAGAAGAGAAACACTGTACCAGTGCTTTCAAAGCCAAACAGCATTATTGCCATGCTCAACTTATAGTATAGTACATTTATAGTTCAGTCTACTGATTACAGTGACTCATGGCAAATAGTAAATGATAGATGACTGAAAAAAAAAAAAAAAAAAAAAAAAAAAAAGAAAAAAGATTAATAAATAAATAATAAAAAAGAACAAAATAACATGGGCACAATTATCAGAAAGCTTGTTTTATGTAGCTTCATGTCTTAATTATTTTGTTCTACCACAACAATTTATAGTGTGGTGTGAGTATGTCAATCTCTGTGTAGTGTACAGAACAACCAACTCCTCCAATCTTGTACATGTTTAGGAATGCTGAAGCCTATCCAGCACAAGAAGGAAAAAAGGGAAAAAGGGAAGGGAAGGGAAGGGAAGGGAAGGGAAGGGAAGGGAAGGGAAGGGAAGGGAAGGGAAGGGAAGGGAAGGGAAGGGAAGGGAAGGGAAGGGAAGGGAAGGGAAGGGAAGGGAAGGGAAGGGAAGGGAAGGGAAGGGAAGGGAAGGGAAGGGAAGGGAAGGGAAGGGAAGGGAAGGGAAGGGAACTTAAAACCAAATCTTGAAGATAAAACTTATGCTTATATTGGGTACTTGGAAAAAATATATTGTACAAATAAAATTTAACAGAATTTGCTGGCTAAATGTGCAGGATACTGTCAGATACCTTTCTATAATGATCTTTTCCTGCATCCCCAAGGATATGCATTAGTCTTCTGAATTCCCTATTAAAAACACCCTGCAAAAGCTTAAGTGACAGATTTCTGAAGCAAGATCAAGCAGAAAATGAGAAACTTAAGTTTTTGCTTTGTTTTTAGTGTGCTATGAATTTTCGCATCCTTAAAATCTGGACCAGGAATAAATTTTACACTGGATAAATGCATGCTATTAAGTATCATGCTCCAAGCTAAACCTAAGAAAGATTTAAAAAAAATACAGAGTGCATAATGTCAGATTGGAAGTGGAGAGATGACTTCAGCAGCATGGAATAAGGCCTCCAAGTTGCCTTGGATAGTCATCTTTGTTACCTTTCCACAGATGCTGATTTTATAGCATTTTTAAAATACAAATCATGGCATTACTGAAGTGCTATGGTAGTTCGCCCATGTTTCTCATGAGTCTCTCACCATCTGATCTTTCATTTTCAGTCCTTATTGCTTTCAAAACTCACAGCTCTGTCTCTTCCCTGGGTTGCCTTTCCACACATTAGCAGCTTTCAGATACCATTTCCACACCTTCTTTTGCCCCTTCCTTTTCAACTGGGGTGACACTGTTTCAAAATTGCCTATATTCCTTCTGTACTTGCTGCCCTCTTATCCTTCCTCCATGCTTTCACTGTTTTTCTTCCTCCCCTTTTACATGCTGCCCTATATCCTTCTCTCTGAGTTTCTGGAATGCACTCAGAACATTCAGAGCAATTAGCATGATTCCTAATTGCTGCTTCTGAGGAACTGAGTCATTCATGACCTCTCAGCTTGCTTCTGTCTGATACTGCCATTCCTGGATCCTTGTGTCACACATTTATTCCAAGACCACCTCATTTTCCTCTTATAGACCATAATTTGGCTGCTTCATCTCTTTCCACATCCTGCCATCTCTGGCTCCATAGCTCCTCTCCTTTTCAGAACAGCATCCCAAAAAACTCTTTCCTCCCTTTGTTCTCATTTCTCAAACAGGGCGTACCTGTTTTCAACCTGTTTCATCAACCTGTTTTCTGGAATTAAACTACTTGCTTTCCTTTTTTTTTTTTTTTTTTTTTGTGTGTGTGTGTGTCTGTGTGTCTGTGTGTCTGTGTGTTTCTGTGTGTGTGTTTTTGGTTTTTGGTTGTTTGGTTGTTTGGTTGCTTTTTATCTTTTCTGATAATTTATTGAACTCCCAGATGATGTCAATGTTCATACAAATGATCAATCCAACCAATGCTCTGCATGTTTCTACACTCTTATATTTTAATCCACCCAGATTGCACATCCATCCAGAAAGATATTATTTGATTTCCTTCTTCACCAGGTGCTACTTTAACTAAGCTCTCTTTCTATACAGTTCTCCTTTCTAATCAATCCTCAATTTTACTTATTTATTTATTTATTTGTTTGTTTATCACAGTAGCTACTGGTATCACTTTTTTGTGCTGTTAATACTTCTGTTGCTTTCTGTCAATAATTATTGTTCTCCACTCAATTCTTCCCTTTTCTTCTGTGTGAAGACTGTTTCTCCCAGTGTGTCACATTTCTCTGTCCAAAACTTCTACTCACCTCTTGCCCATTGGAAGATCCATATTAGTCGTTATGTAGCAGGCACCTCTTATGCTTTACTGTTGCCCTTAACATTTCTTTGGAAATCCTTTAATCAATGGAGATTTTTCTGCCTTCTTCCAGATTTGCTTGACCAAGCATTTTTCCAAGAGTGTGATTGAAACCTCAAAAGCTGGCACTCTAAAACTTAGCAGTAAAAGATTGCAGTCTCTAGATATAGTTGCATACAGGTAGAAACTGAGGAGAAAAGTGAATAAGAATTGCTGCTAGGATTTTGTCCATATGCACAGAATAACCGGAGTCATTTCCACTCCCTCCCTCTGACAGGAAATCAGCAAAAAGATCAAAGCAAATAAAAATACTGCAATTTTCTTGCTTCTGGTTCTCAGTTACTGGTATAATAGAAATATTGGCTGAATCCACTGCAGCCTCCATATATGAGAATGCAAGCATGCCAATAACTTTTGAAGGAGAATTCATGTTATCTGTCTATGTGTGAGCAAAGAAAATAATTCAGATGGAAAATAGGGAAATAGTGAGTGATCTGACAAGTCTGTGGAGTGTCTACGATCAGGAAGAAGAATCAAGTTCTATGCAATAATCACAGTCTGTTCTTTTAATGTAAGTATAAAAGACATTGTTTCTGCACTTCTCAGAAGTAAAATTTCATGAATCAGCTCAATTTTTTAGAGAAGATGCGCGTTCTTATGCAGGTACTGCAGTACCTCATTTTTAGACATAAGGCTCTCATTGATTTTAATGACTCTAGGCCCAAGAACTTGCTTGCAAGAACCAGTGTTTCAAACACAACTCTGGTAACTCAATTTGAGTACCTCATTTTGATATTAAGTTAGTAGATTCATAAGAAGTCTCCATGTGATATTTATTCTTGTCACTTTAGGTGAGTTCTAATGTGTGTTTGTGAGATCCAATCAAGTTATCAAGGAAATCTAATCAATTTCTCTGACAAACGTACTCTGGGTTCACATTCACTATAGACTCTGGGCACACAGTCCTGTATCTGCTGTAGGTCCTATCTGTCATAGAGTTGCCTGTGACTGGAGCTTAGGCTGAAGTTTCATCACTTTTTGATGAGCTTTTTTGACCTGTTTGTTAGGACTGCTTTGTAAAGCTTGCCAACACAATTAGAATTAAAGCTCAATCAAAAACTACAAATGTATTAAAGTTTTTGGCACTATATAATGACTTTTGATAGTTAGAAACTTAGTGATTACTTTCAAAGAAGAATTCAGAATCTTATTGAGCCCCTTGTTTGAGAACAGTAATTATAACAATACCGCCTGCTGGGTAACTTTCATCAGTCTGTTTATTAATTTCCATTACTTTGCCTGGAAGCTGAATCCTTTTCTCATCTCAGAGGGGCACATCATTTTGTATTGTATTACAAATATAATATGCATTTTTGGAATATCTTCTGAAGACCTTTTATAACAATAACTACTTTTTGGCATTCGGAACATTTTCAATTGGTGTGTCTCAAAAGGCTCATAAACATAAATGAATTAAAGCTCACAAAACTTTGTAAATACGAACTTTCTATTTTGTATTAGAGAACACTGACTTAAAAGAAGTTTAGTGACTTCTCTAAGATTTCACAAAAATACAAATCTTCAGTTTTCTGTCCCAATTTTTTGATTCTTTGACCAATCTCCTCAATTGTGATCACTATGTAATATAAATTTTCATCCTTTTGAAACATTTTATCACTGGCAGAAAACAAGATACACTTGAGTATTTTGTTTAATGTTTCTCAGTTTCTAGGAAGTCAATCCCTTAAAGATTTATATGTCAGAGAACAAAGAAGAACACAGAGAAGGAAAAAAATACTTAGAAGGCCTCTTGAAACAGCTGGAAGGTCATCATCATCATCATCACTTTGGTAGAGAATGCAATCTTGGTTTCTCATATTCCTCTGCAAGAAATAGCCTCTTTACTGAATACTTTGGTTCTCATAGTTATTTTTTCACTCTGAAATGTTCTCTTCCCCAGTCAAATCGTGATCCGACAGTTCAGATTTTTACACCAGTAAAGCCTCTAAGTACCTTTTTTCATCTATATAAAAGTGCATAACTTTACAATGCTTTACCATCAAGGGTACAAACATTCAGTCTCTTCTGCAGAAAAGTGTTGTTCTACATTGAAAAATCCCTTCCAAATCTCTATGGAAAACTGCTAATTTCTATATTCATAAGAGATTTAGTGTTGTAAGGCATTAATTAAATAGTGATAACAGGTTTATATAGCACTAGATCATTAAACACATTCAGTTTATCAGCTTTCTTCCTGAATTAGAAAAACAGACCCAAGCCATAAAGGTAGTGATATCATTTATTCAGCAATTTGACAGACCATGTTTCCATACAATTTATATGCAGTAAAGCTTTCTTGCACCAGAGAAGTCAATTTTTGGTCAACAATGTCTCTGAAAAGAAGACAAAGAGACTCGTGCACTTTTCAAGTTTGCAGTGCTGCCTACAAAATGCAGATGTCCCTTGTGGTAATTAGTTTACACCCTGAAGCAAGAAGCTTGATTACCCCTGCATAATTAAGTTAGCTATGGCTACAAATGTAATTAATGGTCTGAATGTTACCCAGTCTTCAAAAAAAAAAAAAGTAACATTGTGAGTCAGGGATCTCCCCAGGCTTATACAGTGTACATAGCATAAAGAATTTTGTTTAATATCTGATGCCATTTGTTATCACCATGTGCACATTTCTTCTTGAATTAGGGACTTTAAACTACTTTTACCACTGTAGGTATGTAATATCTAAATTAGTGGTAATCAAAGTCAGATTGAACTCTGCTCATAATTGCACTCACTGATATTAATGACTTAGAAAAGATTTCCTCTGACTGCTGCTTTTTGTGTAAATTTTACTACAGACCAAGTGGTCAGTAGAAAATTCTGGATATGTGACCATAACTAGGTAGTAGTATTGTTTGGATTATATCTAGGCAGACCTGAAGAGACAGTCATCTAGTATGCTGAAGTCTAATATGTAGGCATATCATGATATCCAGAACCTACACATGTAGTAGCTACCAAAACTTGCAGATACCTGAAGTTCTCAAGAGGCTGTTTTCTGCCAGTGGGCATCATTTACATGCTGGCATCAGTAACACAGCCAAAATCAAAACTTCTCACACTTCATTAACACCAGCGACAGGACCCGCGGGAACGGAGTTAAGCTGAGGCAGGGGAAGTTTAGGCTGGACATAAGGAAGGGGTTCTTCACAGAGAGAGTGGTTGCACACTGGAACAGGCTCCCCAGGGAAGTGGTCACTGCACCGAGCCTGACTGAATTTAAGAAGAGATTGGACTGTGCACTTAGTCACATGGTCTGAACTTTTGGGTAGACCTGTGCGGTGTCAAGAGTTGGACTTGATGATCCTTAAGGGTTCCAACTCAGGATATTCTATGATTCTATGATTCTCATGCAAGACATCTCTTACGCTCTTTCTCTTGCAGTGTACTATTTGAAGCATGGCTTCAAAACACAGTTAGTGAATTGGGTTAAAGAAATATAACAGCAAGAGACCAAACTTTTCTTTCTGCCTGTACTGTATCAAGTGTATCGGTGGTTAGGGCAAGCAAATTAGTATGATCATAGTACTGACTTGAGTGATGTGTATTCATCATGCAGAAAACTTTTAGAGGAGAGAATCCTCATCCAATCCCTATTAAAGCATGTAGTTTAATAAGAGCAACTTTAGACATGTAAATGCCATGCTGCTTCTGAACTCACAGGTACTACATTATTCAAAAAGAGTTTGCCAAAACTGTTTTAAATTAGCTAACCCTGGGCAGTGACTGACTGCAGGAATCTTTCATAGACTGCTGCAAATATATAATGCTGCCCCATAACAGAGAGATAAGCCAGTGTACAGCACTTGTATCCTGGAAGAAGACCTTGCTTATTTGGCATCAGAAGAGTAGTTTTCCAGTGACCAGGTATTTGAAACTGATTTGTCCCTTCTTGTGCTATGTTTTTTGGCTGAGATATGGCTATTAGTGATAACTCAGCTTAAAGCAATATTTTTATAGAAGGGCATAAAGTAGCGAAACTTTCCAAATCTTTATAGAAATATGATCCAATTAGGATTGCTTTATAATTACATCAGAAATTATTTTGAAGTTTTCTCTCAGGTAAATAGGAACAGTATTCTCACTGTAGATGCAGCTACTAAGTTTGTATTTCCTAAGTGGATTTAATTTTCAAAGAAAGTAAACAAGCCCGGAGTAGGAAAGCTGTCTGCTTTAGTTTAGCAAGGCTTCTCCTCTTCATCAAAGTTTAGTTTAATTCACCTTTCTTGATACTGCATAGGAAGAAATTTGATGTTATTAAACACTTAATATTTCTAGAAAAGAAACATCCCCTTGCTTCCAGGTAGAAGGAGAGACTAAATACTCCTTTGAAAATAAATTATTTCCTAATCTTTGTGTGTAGATTACTCGAAAAAGTCCACTGACTGAGCACCTTTAAACAAACATTCTTCATGGAATATCATAAAACAACCAAACTACACCCATGAAATGCAAAGGAAGGTTATTTTGCCCTAATATTGATGTCCTTTTTCTTCAAGGAGCCACTGTGTAGCATGAAATTTAATGTTGTTGTTGTTTTACATAAATACTTCAAGTAAATACCCTTAGATCTAGGATAAACAAAGTTGAATGTCTGCCTGTAGCTTTCCAGCATTTAATAGTTTTTGCTTCACTACCCTGAAGTAATTTCCAAAAAATTCAGAGCTTAACAGATATGGTTAACTGCTTATCCTGGGCAAATTAAATTAAGCTTCTGGCATATGATGAAAAGTTTGTTTCACCTAATTGAGCATCTAATGAGTATGGATGAATTTAAGCTACTCATAGAAATTTTGTTTTTCTGATTAACATCCATTCAAATTGAGAAAGAAACACATGGAATCTATATATACATAATCTTTTGAAAGAAAGCTTTAAGTAAGATTCTAATGTCTCTACAAGGTTTCACCTCAATATGCTATGTCCTGTATTGATAACTGTAATTATTACTGAAGTACGCTGGTCCATTTTTCCTTTTGATTCACACAATTGCTTCTTCTTACTTCACTGGGCTTTTTCATGCAATATTGTGTACATTCACTAAGAAGCTGTGCTTTTCAGAAGCTTTACTATTACTCTGATCAAACTAGCCTGTCAGTTTTTTCCCTCTAGAATATGCACCTGGAAACTAGATATAGCTTTTTTTTTTTTTTTTTTTACCATCAAAATGTCAAGCAACCAGGGAAGGGGGTGGATAAAATTTTGGACTCTTTTGAGATTATTGAAAGCTTTATACCTTTGACCTTGCTCCATTTGATGGTATTCCTCTATGAATTCTTCATCTTAACAGTATTGCAAAAGCCTGAGATGGGCACTTTATTCTTTTTTACTCATTATTACACATCAGTAAAACTCTGGGCTGTATCCTGTCTTTTGCATTAGGATAAAGAAGAAAAAATCTTGCAAAGTAAAAAGCCAAAAAATTTATCCTAGAAATCTCATTTTGAGGAAACCCACAGGCTTGTAGACAAAGGATTTTAAATGAAGAGAGAGTGTCCGAAGAAAGTTCACAGTCTGTTTTTCACATCACACAGCTTGGTTGTAGTCCTGTTACTAAGAACTCATGGGGTTATCTGCACTTGTTTCTTTTAATTCCACATTTAAAGAAAAAAAATCTCTTACAGCAAAAATGTGGTTTGACCATGTCTTTTTGAAGCTTGCACTAGCTTTTTCCCTTCAAAACATTTTGTTCTGCCTTCCCCTTCCTTTTAAATCACTACCCTTTGTGATCCTGCCTACATCCGGACCCTAATCCCTTCTTGCAATCACCCTACTGCTTTTGTTTGTACAGGCTTTTCTTACCATTTCCTTTGTCTCAGACTAGGTGCTTTCATTTAATGCTTTTATACTTCCATCCATTTATCCTATGCCTACAATGAAATTGAAGATGTGATTGAAGCACATGGGGGCATGCCCATGCTAGCCTTAATCTACCTGGTTGTGTTGTGTGATTTTTGCCTTCAGTGCAAACCTACCAGAAATTTGAGTGATCTGCTCAAGATGTGACCCTTCTTCACCCTGAAGTCTATGACTTCTTCACAACATTGATTTCAAAATTGCCTGGTTTAGAACTAGCATGGGCATACATCCCAAAGTGTGCCAGTTACCTTAATTCTGGCTGAGTAGATTCATGTCTAGTACATTTATAATCCAGAGCAATGCACGGTTTATTTCTTTGGGTCAGTTGTGTTCCTACCCCTGAAAAGGATTAGTCTCTGTGCCCTGCTTCCATGTGATGACAGATTATGGTTTCCTTTGCTAAGGTATTGTCCAGTTCCTACAGGCATTTCTGAAAGAGCCTGATGTTGTACGCTGATGAAAAAAGCTATTTTTTCTATTCACAGATAGAAATCAGATTCTACGCATTACTCAAACATGCTCTACATTTCTCATTTTCAAAGCATTTGTCATCTGAAGCAGGAGTAAGATACAGCTAGGAACCTAACCACGACTTAGTTGACAAACTGGCTCATTTCTGCGATAAGCTCCATGGACTATAAGTTGTACCACACATTCTCTTAGTTTCTGATGTGATCATGTTTATGAGAATATTTCCACAAAGAAGTAGGGGAAAAAAATAGACTACATATGCATTTTTTTTCCACATAATCTAAATAAAAATATTTATTTTTCTACAGATAATCATGTTTTCCTGTGGCACTGAATTGGGCTCTTAAAATAAACTGGCCTTTTTAGTTTTGTCAATGTACAAAAGACTAAACATTGGCCATCTAATCCTAGAATAAAACATTCTTAGACCTTTTCAGGATTTTCCATCCCTAAAGGCTTTTTACTCAAATTTGTCCTTTTACTCAAATTCTTCCATAGTACATTATCAATCTGGTTCCTCATATTAGGCCAACTAACACTTAAATATCAAAACACAAGTTCTTTTCTCCAGCTGGCAACATAACCCAGAAAAATACTTTCATAGTTGCCCATGCTAAAAGTTGTTATGCTTTTCTTGTGGTGTCTGCCAAAGCAGTACCTTAACATGTAATAATTTGTGGTTTGGTTTTGTTTTATTTATATTAAATAAGTTAATCAATACTGTATTTGGAATTTTCTACATTTTTTTTTCTTGAATGCCAGAAGGGCTCCAACTGCTCACAAGTGCCATGTAGCCTTTCTGATGTTTTCAATTAAGATATTTATAATAATGACATATACTACAAAGAATGTTGAGAAATGAAACTGGAATCCAAGTGGGAAAGCCGGGAATCACTTAAGTAAAGGATATTTTTACTCTTTGTGCTTTAAATATCCACATCAATCTGTAAGGAGAGAAAAGAATCCTCTCCATTTTCTCTCAGGGGAAAGAACAAGGAAATGTAAAGTGTGCTATTCTGTAAATCCCCTGCTGGCAATGATAATTTGAGATTTTTGTTCCATTTCAGGTAATTCTTGCCTCCTATAAAGACTTAAAGACTTCTGTGTTCAGAGAGTTCCTCTGCATATATGACATTTCATTTCTGTCTGCTTGCCTCATGTACAGAGCAATGGTCTTCAGTTTTGAGCAGCAGTTGTCATACTGCTAAAAAGAGGATTATGATAATACCTCCCTTGGAGTCATGTGTAGACAAAAGAAATTGTTCTTCCTGCAGTTATTCCTGACCACTGCTGCTTCCTCAATTAACTCCTTCAGTTTCTTTTATCTTGGGTAAAGTTTTTCATTTAATGTCCACAGGACGTCAGTCCAGACTAGCGTCCTCAGATTACTGTGCTGAGCAGATAGATTAGTAGATTAGGCACACTTTTTATGAACTATATTGTTCCAAGGGATCTTTGCTGGAGGAAAAGTATTGCTGATGGTAACAACTGTTCTGTCTGTTACTCCTAGGCTTTTATTATTATTATTATTATTATTATTATTATTATTATTATTATTATTATTATTTCTGGGGTGATTTCTGTCTGTGGTGTTTTTTTTTTTTTGGTTGGTTGTTGTTGGTTTTTTTTTTTTTTGGTTTGGTTTGGTTTTGGTTTTGGTTTTAACAGAACTACCTGCATAATACCTATGCCCCCTGCATGTTTTGTTTTGTTTTATGAAAATGTCAATAAGAACTACTTCTGTACTACTTTGTATATCAGTGTCAAGCTAAAAATGATTTAATAAACCATTTTCTTTCAGGATTTAACAGAAAATTTGACTGTTATGCTATTGGTATTTTTGCCAGTTTCCTACATATCCTCCAAGCCTTTACAAACTCTCATGATATAATTATATTTCTTGCAACATGTATATGGGTACTGTGCATTGTCTTGGCTCCAATATTCTCCTCAGCTGTTCTCCGTGCTCCCCAGTTCTGAGCTATGTCATTTTAAATTAGGTCTATTTGCATGAGATATTTCAGATTTCTTTCTATTTTTTAAACCATTCTTGTTGCT
Source organism: Anas acuta (assembly GCF_963932015.1). Classification (NCBI taxonomy): domain Eukaryota; kingdom Metazoa; phylum Chordata; class Aves; order Anseriformes; family Anatidae; genus Anas; species Anas acuta. Next base: position 55,209,852 of record NC_089017.1, on the reverse strand, counting down.
TTGGAGTGGTGCCTACATTTTATAATCGTCATTCTGGTCTTGATTATTTCTAATGCTTGGCCAATTGCTTTGTCAAAAGTCAGAATGAGGTTCTCAGTTTTTCTTTCAGCCCTTTTCTCTGCCAAAAATTCTTTTGTTGTTCTGGACCTGATCAAGGTTTAGTCTCTCTTTCTAGGGTACTGTTCATCTTTTTGTTCTTAAAAAAGGTTACTTGCTTTTTGAAGGTCCACATTAGTTTCTTCTGTTTAAATATGCTTCCATCACTGATTTTACTTTTACATGAAATGTGAAAATACTCTCCCATATTTTTTATTTTTTTAGTAGTTTCAAGTATCTTCCTGTTTGAATTAACTACTATGCACATCATAAGTGTCAGAAATAGCCGTATGACAAAGTTTTTTCTGTCATTTGTTCTTGCAGATAAGCAGTGCAACAAATAAAAATCCTCCACCCTTCCTCCTTCCACACATACATTTTTTGGTCATTGACAGCTATTTTTCCATTCAGGCAGTTTTCTTTGCTCTTTTTTAATTCATTACTCTGTTGGATTCAGCAGCTGCTCAGTGCTTCTAGTGCTTTATCCTCTGTTGGTTAAACTTCACATCTGAAACCAGGCTGAAAAATTCTGCACTCAGACTTCCCCAATTATGGACACAGGCAGTTCCTTTATTGTGGTAGGAACCCTTTAACTTTGAAATGGGTGGAGAAGGATAAGGTACTATCTTCTACCTGTGATTCCCACTGGTGTTACACCTATCTCAGAGCTGTGCTACAACAGTTTCAGAAATTTCTCAGGCTCTAACCCAGCTGGGTGCAGCACAGACATATCTCACTTGGGATGCCAGCAGCCCACATAAACCCATTCTTTTAGAGTAAGAATTTCAAGGAGTGGACCCTTACAACACTCTGGATGTGCCTTTGATATCTGTTGGCCCCACATCTCCTTCACTGTGCCTGATGATATCCCCAAATGATTTATTTTAGTTGCCATCAGGATCCCTATGAAGACCCAACAGAATCTCAATTCCTACTGCAGAGGCCTCAGAGGATCAATTACAGCAGTGCCAACTTTCTTCCTTGCAGCTGCTCATCTGAGTGTGTGTAAGCTTAGGAGGGAGAGTTAAACTGTTCATAAGAGTGAAAAAGTTGTAAAAGATCCAAAGTTTCAAATCAAAACCACAAGCTGTTTCATTAATCACCAACACCTCCAATTGCAAATACTTATTCCATGCCCCACTATACCTTCTAGACCATCTCCTCTTTCCATCTTTTTCAGTAGCAGGTACTATATTAACCTCCTGTCAGTCACTTTGTAAGCCATATGTGGCCTGTAAACACTACTGAGCAACTACATTTCTTTCCAGCTGGTTAATACGTTCCCCCAAATAAAACTTTCTTTGTACAAGCACACTATTTCATGTAAAATATTTCCACTTTGAAATTAAGTGTTCTCTGTTCTTCTGTTCTTGCACAAAATGGTAATTTTTTAAGAGTTGTCATTCTAATTTTAAAATTGCATTGCATGATTGGAGCAGAACCCAAGGTGCATTTGCTGTTGAAATTTTAGAATAAAGTATTGAAAGAAGAAAAAAAGAAAAAAAAAGAGGAGAGGAGAGGAGAGGAGAGGAGAGGAGAGGAGAGGAGAGGAGAGGAGAGGAGAGGAGAGGAGAGGAGAGGAGAGGAGAGGAGAGGAGAGGAGAGGAGAGGAGAGGAGAGGAGAGGAGAGGAGAGGAGAGGAGAGGAGAGGAGAGGAGAGGAGAGGAGAGGAGAGGAGAGGAGAGGAGAGGAGAGGAGAGGAGAGGAGAGGAGAGGAGAGGAGAGGAGAGGAGAGGAGAGGAGAGGAGAGGAGAGGAGAGGAGAGGAGAGGAGAGGAGAGGAGAGGAGAGGAGAGGAGAGGAGAGGAGAGGAAAAGAAAAGAAAAGAAAAGAAAAGAAAAGAAAAGAAAAGAAAAGAAAAGAAAAGAAAAGAAAAGAAAAGAAAAGAAAAGAAAAGAAAAGAAAAGAAAAGAAAAGAAAAGAAAAGAAAAGAAAAGAAAAGAAAAGAAAAGAAAAGAAAAGAAAAGAAAAGAAAAGAAAAGAAAAGAAAAGAAAAGAAAAGAAAAGAAAAGAAAAGAAAAGAAAAGAAAAGAATTTTTTTAATGCAGTATAAACGTTGCCTGTGCCTTGTACTCTTTTTTGAAGACTTCCATCTATGCAGAAAAGAATTCCCAAGCTTTTAAACCACTATTTTCAGCACAAACTCAGCACAAACTGCACAATCAATAGTAAAAGCTGAGAAGGTTCTGACACAGAAATACTTATAACCACTTTTCTATGTATTTGTATGTATGTACACAAAGACGGATATTTTTGATGTTTAGTTTCTAGTAGGAAGCCATTCATTATGCCATGAATTTTAGACTGGGACATACAGTTCTTTATTAAATGAATGACAAAAATGTGAATGCTACTGAACAGAGACATTAATATAAAGACTAATCAGTTTCCCTTTTTATATGACTTCCATTTCAAGGTCTTCCTTTCTTCAATTAGTCTCCATGAATTGATTGTTTAATGCATAACTAATCTTGAACTTGTTCTTCTCTTGCTGATAGGAAAATTAAAGTTAATTTTGTTGAAGTCATGGTGCTTATGTTGCACATTTATCAGATGGTGATATTTTCAAAATCTGTATGGCAGCTGTTCTGCTTCTCCTCAGCAGTACACTGAAGTCAATTTTATTTATAAACATGCAGACCTCTACCCTTTTTGCTGGGAAAAAAAAAAAAAAAAAAAAAAAAAAAACCTACATTAATAAATAATTTTTTCCTCATGCTGTTAGAAATTATTTTTCCTTGTGCTGGGTTTAACAGGTTAAAGTATTATATTGCTTAGGCTGGAAGGTCTAGGCCGCTGGCCAAAAGGGCTAGACAAACCAAAAGCAAGTGAGTACTTCTCTATAGAAAGCACACACACACAAAAATATGTATGTAGAGGTCTGTAATATGTATATTTGCTACAGCAATTGTATTTTAACCAAGAAGAACCATACATGTGTCAATTATTTGAAATTAATCTGAACCTTACCTTTGTACCTGTTGGGGGTACATGATCACATCCAACCTTTGTAAATCTTCTTTTTCAAGTTTTACATTTTCCGAGGGATTTTTGTTTATAAAACCCAGGTAAGACATGTCTTAGTCAGAATGTAATTGCAGCTCTTCCATTTACCTTCCACAGATTTTAAACAACTTTTTTGTAAACCGGTTTTCCAACACAAACCTCAGATTAAGTTCCCTGAGGTGGTAAAGCAAAATGAATGAATGAAGGTGAAAGTAATACTACACACAGTATTAAATCCTTTTTACTAAATCAGCTACACAGAGGCTGTGCATCCCACCCTAGAATATATATGTAGAATGCTGACCACATGCAGAGCTATAACATAACTCCTTAGACAATAACAAAGAAATAATTGAAATTCAGAATTATTACACCAGTTTTGCAAGAAAAAATGTGTGATTATTTTTTGTTTTTGTTTTGTTGTTGTTGCCTTTTTTTTTTTCCCAGCTGTGCACTATCCAAGTCCCTCCAAGCCTCCTAGAATCACTTGAGCCATTTGTACCATATTTTTTTGTATACACAGATGCCATGGGCTTGTTTCACTAGATGAAGTAGAGATGGAATCTGCCTCTCTCTCCTGTGCCAGACTTGTTCTGTGCCCCAAGACACAGCAGAGCATCATGTGCCAGCAGGAGGATGGAAGTGATTCAATTCTGTTCACTCAAGTTTACCCACAAAATTACTCAGATAGTCTAAGCCTTGAGCTTTTGAATTCCCAATCCATAATCTTGACTATATTGTGACAAGCAGATCGTTTCATCAGCTATAATGAACTATATTAGCTGTATTTCCTCTCATTTTAATAACAGGGGCACAAAATCTTTCCTGGTTTATTTGTTGTTGTTGTTTTATTTTGTTTTGCTTACTTAATTAGCTGTTGTGTTTTTTTTTTTTTGTTTTTTTTTTTTTTTTTAAGGAATTACTAACGGGTCATATGAAGTTTAGCTAAATCTCTTGACATAAGTGCTCAAGCATCCTAGGACTTAGTATAAAACTAAGAAGCTTTTATCATCATTTGGAGACAGAGAAATAAATATAGGTATCTAAGCATATATAACTGATGAAATTAAACAGCCTGAAAGTATACAACATTAACAAGCATTGGGAATTAATATATGAACTTTAAAAGTTGTTGAGGAACTGCCTGAAAGGGATATAACACAAAGCCGTGATGAGAGGAACTACAGGGCTGGAGAAAGGCAATTAGCAACTTTTCAAGTATTGGTTTTAGAACTGATGTTGTTTAAATATTTTCATCATTGACCTTGGGAAACTGAGTATGAGTATGCTAATGCAATCTACCAGTGCCATGTATTCCTTTTTTATCAGGTCATGGCTACATTCCAGCTACAACATAAAAAAAGGCCATCTGGGTTTCTTTTTGTTACATGATAAGCTGCTGCTGTGAAAGCACTTTGGCTTTTGGCCCACTCTGCCACTGTCCTACCCAAGTCCCCTCACACGTGAAAAGGGACCAGAATACAAACTTGACAATTCCTTCTAGGGAGGCTGGTGAATATTTTAGGGAAGCTGCACAGTCTCTTTCTTTCATTCTTTTTCCTGAGAGCCTCTTTATGTCCTCACCTTGACATGACCAGATGTGTGTTGCATAAACAAAGTTCATTTACTTTCAGTTATCCCCAGTCACAAAGCAGACACACATTGAGTCAGGTAATGGGAGCATGCACATATGTCATTCCACGTGGAAAGAAAGAGCATGAATGTCTAAATATAACCTACAGACAGGTTAGGAGAAGACGTTTGTGCCAATGCAAAGAATGAGGAATGAATCTTAAGTTACAGACTTAAATGACTCTATTGCCAAAAGTTACTCAAGTTAAGCTATCTAATAAAGTCTGGGGGAAAGTGGATTGTGAAGTACCTAATTATACTACTTTGAGATGTTCTTGTTGTATGAATAATACCCTTGGATCAATACAACTTTTAAACTCTCTTTCTGATAATTGTTATTTTAGCGGGAAGGAAATATGGAAGATACAACTGAAGTTGCTGTTGAAACAGCTTTTCTTTGAGCCAGTCAGCACTCTATGTGTTGAAAAAAATGTATAACATGTGGGTCTGTCTTCAATAATGTGTTTTAAGACTATGTACCTTTTGTGTGCTTTTGATGTATTCCAGCCTCACAGCAAATGTAACTTTCTTCTTTCTTTTTCTGAATTCAAAGGAGGTCAAACCTGCATGATCTTTGAGGACCTGAGAAAAACATACTTGCTCATTTTTCAGATTGTTTTCAAGTTTACGAGAAGTTTAAAATTATGAATAGTCAAAAACTGGAGGAAAAAATAACAGTCCTTTATGTTTCTTTCCCAACACAGGATTTCATGTGTATACCTGAATTGCACCTATTTTCCTACAACCACTATTTCAGAAAAATTGTGTTGGAGACAATCTTGTCCATAATTTTACATAAATGGATGTAATTGATAAGAATAGACACAAAGTTGTCTAGGGTGATTATTATGTGATATGAATCATGTAAAACTTTTTGTTTAATAGTTGCTAGGCTGGTCAGACTCAGGGTGTATTAACATAACAAACAGTGATCAAGATATTATTTTTAAGTAGAGGATAACATTACTAGAAGACCACTGTAAAATAATCCATACCCTGATATTCTCTGGTTTCCAAAAATTAATGGTTTAGGAATGTTCATAACTGGGGGGTCTAATTGAGCTATTGCTTTTAACAGCACCAGGAAGATCTGTCTTTTCTGAATTTATCTAATGTCTTTTTGAATCTGTTTACCATTGGGTTTCCACAGGTCATACTTCTTTTCTCTTAAATCTGTTATTCAATAATTTCACCGAGTTCTTATGACATAAAAAGAATTTTTATGTCATAAGATTTTCTATGTACTGTGTCCATACCCATTTAAGTTTCAGAGTTTTATGAACGTTTTTCAGTTCTGCCTTTGTATTATTTTCTGTTCTGTGTCTTCACTCTTTCCTCAAACAGGAGTCACTCAAATCATCACTGTTAGGCATCCATTAATACTTCTAGTTCCACTATATCTTTTGAAAGATGAAGTAACTAGAACTGCAGGCAGTATTCAAGACAGAGGCATGCTATTCATTTGTTGAAATTCACAACATCTTTTTTTGTTTGTTTGTTTGGTCTGTTTGTTTGGGTTTGTTGTTGTTGTTTATTTGTTTCCTTAACTCCCCTTCTAACAATAAAGCCCAATGTTCTGTTTTTCGTCTTACCTGCCACAAAGCACTGGAACTGACATTTTCAGAGAACCATACACCGTGCCTCCTCGATCTTTTTCCTCTGTAATTGCTAATTTGATGCCTGTAATTGTTTGAATATACAACTTCCTGCATGCACTTAGCCACACTGAAATTCATCTCTGAGTCCAGTTGTCCAGTTTATGATATATATGTTACAATACCTACTCCTGAATAGTGCCAAAAGAATATAAAAGCGTATGAACTATAGGAGAAAAAAAAAATAAATAAATATACATAGGTCAAAAATTAAAACACATGTGTCTAATTAAAGATATTTACATACCAACAGAGAAGCTAAGTTTAAGTAAAGAAGTTTAAGTATCAACTTAATCGGTGTTGTTGCAAGTTTAGTTAATGTATTCTGGACAAAGTGTTGTACCAAATGCCAGAACTGCTTCACAGGAAAGACTCTAGTTTCAAAGAGATCCAGACTACAACAATGTTAACAAGAATTTAATTTTCATGCAGTCCTGAAGCTACTGAAGTCAGAGAACATTCAACCCAGGGAGATCTGATACCAAATATATATCACCAAATGAGGGAATGATGTTTCCCACTGCCTTTCACACCACTGATAATTCCCCCAGTCAGAGAAATGTGAGATCTAGAAAGAAAAGTAGCTGACATTTTTCATTCCATAGTAGATAGAAACTGCCCATTAAATCATATGCATTTCACTATGGGTGAATGATCTGGAAGGCCTGAAATAAAAAATTATAATTAACAAAATAAAATCCTTTCCTTATGAATATAAATTTAAGAATTTAGAGAACTCACAAAAACTATTGAAATTAAAATTAGAAAACATTCAAACAGATTAGAATCAGAAGAGACCAATTAAAATTAAACATTTATTTTGCATACACAAAAGTAAGCATATCAACGTAATAACCAATAACTTTGTATTCTCTCTGTTGGTCAAGAGATGAAAATATTAACATGAATGGTAAACTTTTAGGAAAATTAATGAATTTCTCATGCAAGAGTATTGCCCTCTCATTCCATTAAAGTCTTTTCCTAAAACTCATTACTACCTAATGCCTAAAATATATATATATATTTATATATATATTTTGCTAATTTTGCTAGACTTGAGATCAATCATAGATAAGTACTATTGCTTATTTATGAGTTTAAAAAAAAAAATCAGAAATAACCTGCTACAATTCTAACAGATATAGAAGTGTCCTCTAATAATTTATGAATATGATTAATCTGGTTCTGGACTTTATTGTTTTTCAGCATACAGGTGTGATCTATTGCCAAGTAGGACAGAGACAGAGAGACTGTCAAAAGAAGAAAAAGGTGGGGAAAAATAAAACAAAACATAACAAAACAAAACTCCTTAGCCCATTAACAATGAACAGCTAAGAGAAAATCTTATGAAAGAACAAGACTATTAGCTATTGAGGTAGATTTTATAACACGTGAAACAAATGCACCTGGTAGAAATGTCTGAAGATGCTACACCTGCCCAGGTAATGGTATATAGATCAGACTCTCTGCTTATGCTTATGACACTCAGAAGAGTTTTTATTCAATACTGAGATTATTCTGCTTTAGTCTGTCTTTATGCTTTGTTCTTACTGTTAAAATAAACAATGCATTTTGTTTGTAACCACTTATATATATTCATACCATGGGTACAAGTGTACTGACATTGTTAAGCAAAGATTGCTACACCCTTACTCATACCAGAGCAGTCCAAGCCTTCTGCTCTTCAATTTATATGGAAATGAGAGGGTCTGGGTAGCTCTCTCCCAATCACTTTCTCTGATTCCAAGCATCTGGAGTCAGGACTATGAGGGAGAAAGGTAGGCTATGAAAGTACTTCTTACCTGAAACTTTCCTGGAGAAAGAACAGTTATTCTTAATTACCCCCTCACCTTTATTTATTTATTTATTTATTTAGTAATCATTCTGGATGGATTAGCATTGGGAAAGGTTCACCAAAAAAAAATGAAATATTAATAATAATAATAAAAATAAATCCTGGATAGAGTAGCCATTAACTACCAGTTTAAAAACACATTTGTTGGGAGTTTTGGATTGTGCTCAGTCTCTACAAAAACTGTTGTGTAGGGAATTTTTGTGATGACAAATAAACATATGTTCATTCTACCTAGCATGTCTTCAGAAGCTTGGTCTCCCTGATGAGCTTAACTATTAAAAGAGTCTGGGACCATGTATAAAATTATGTGGGGGAAAAGACAGAAGCAAACAAAAAGTGTGGTGTCAGTTTTAATACTGATTCAGAGGGAGTTTCAAACAAGCAGATGAGAACTGAAGGATGTCTTGGGACAAGGGAACATCTTTGAATTATGCACAGTTCAGAGAGTTAAGGCAGCTGATACCAGGATAATATTTATCAGCCCACTTTTGGGTGATTGTCACTCCCAGAGGAGATTGGATCATGTGTGTTCACTAGAAGGTTCAGAGAATGCCAGCTGAAGGGGGTCATCCACATCTTAGCGAATTAAAGAATAATTTCTCTCACCATATGTCAAGCAGGCTATCAAATCTGGCAGGAAGTATAAGTGATGAGTCCTAGACATTTCTTGGATGAAACCCCTTCAGCACCAGAGATAAGCCAGATTAAATCATTTTTACCTGTGGGGGAAACTAAGATCACCAGCCTAGTAGAAAATGAATGGTAACTAAGAATTACCCATTAGAAATCATAATATGCCATTATCAGTTTCCATCATAGTCCCAGAGGCTGACATTCAAGAACATAAAACACAAATATTTTTACTCCATTAGTTGGCTAATCTACAGTCTTTTGGAGCTGGCTAACTTCCTTAATTGGACAGTTGGTAAACACATGCAAATCACAGCATGCCATAACACACCAGATAAAATGAGAGTAAAAGGGTAAATACAAATGATAGCAGAGAGATACTTGAGCTGCTAAAGAGCAAAGTCTCATGGTAAAGGATATGCAAGTTTAATATTTGTATACATTTTAATTTTAGTATATATTCATTTTCTTATGTATACAGTACTTACTGTGCTCCTCCACCACCATTCTGCTGGCCAGCAGAAATTACCATACAACAGAATTTTTAATATCTCAATTTTGGGGAAAAAATAAATAAGTAAAAAAATCCATTCTCTAAGAGTCATACAGCAGCCTTTTATTTTCAAGCCAGCTGACATTACTTTTAATATTTCATCATTTTCAACAGCTACAAGAAAAAGTGAGGAGAGATCATCCATCTTTTAAATTCTATATATTTTAAATCCTTGGTCCCAGAGAGATATTCATGAGACAAGTATCTCCTTTGAATATTCATCTAGATGAAAGAAAATTTGCAAATTTGGATCTCTGACTTTGCCATTTGAGCCAAAATGCCTCCCACAATTGTGCTGCTTATGCATATTTGTTCACAATATTATCCCCCCTCCCTTGCAACTCTAAAGCTACCCTGTGCATTCCCAGCTAAGGAACAGATGTGGTGTGTCATCTACAACAGAGAACATTCTGACTTGCAGTGGTAAAAAATTAAAGATCCACTGTCTAACAGCTTAATATTAATAGATGTTATTTATTATAAGGTAATAATAAAGAAGCCAAGTATTTAATATAATTGTAGGTATCGATTCTTGATCTGAAGAGCCACAAGCCACTCTGTTTTTACAAAGTGTGTTAATCTGTAAAAGAGGAGAAAAGTGAACTGAACCTCCAAAAGCATCATGCTTTCCTAGTTTTGTAGAGCTGTCCTTTTGGTATCAGAGGAAGCTGACAGAGCTGGAAGAGCTTTGTGTACTGGAAGAGGGGCAGTACCTTTTTTGACAAGCACAGGGAAAGAATCTTTCTTTAAACTCACAGTCTAATATCCTTACTTATAGAATCACAGAATCATTAGGGTTGGAAAAGACCTCCAAAATCATCTGGTCCACCCATCACCCTAACGCCAGTGTCACCCACTAAACCATGTCCCTAAGAACCAGGTCCAACCTTTCCTTTACCAGCAGCTGAATGGAAACAAACTTCCTGAGAATCTAATCACCTCTAAGTTTGGCATACCTGTTATCTTGTATATATTACTATACACTAACTTCCATACAAAAATGTTTATTAGATAACTACCTTTAATCATATCTAAAGTGGCTTCTTTGTAAACTCTAAGACATATTCTGATCTAGTATAAAACACTGTGATTGTCAGAAAGATACTCTATTTTTGCTAGAGAGTATTTCTTGGAAAAGCCCTACATCACTTTTCTATTGTGTTTTAATCCCATATTCATAAAGGATTTTAGCAGAATTAGGCTCACAGGAAAGGACATATTAGAAAAGCAGAACAAATAAGGAGAATAAAGTTTACTAGAGGGCTGAACTGAACTGCAGGGGTTAACAGCTTTCTTATCTCTACAGCCCTTAAACTTATCCCTTCAGCTTAACAGTGGCATGTCCAAGTCTGAATCCCTAGAAATTCCAGCTGGCATTTGGAGTGCAAATTCAAGACTACGGATGCATTTCAAGACCAATTCAGACAATCCTGTCAATCTGCAGCTAGAAAACCCTAGTGTCACAAAGGACTAGTTGAAATAGCTGAGCATTTATGATTTATACTCATTACTGTCTGATGCGAATAGCAAACTGGCAAAGCTCACTGGAAAGTGACCTGGGGCTTCTCAGAGAAAACACATAGTACACACCCTTTAGGATAAGAAAATGCAAACAAACAAGTTCTCTCTTTCGTAATGACTGAACTCACAGCACAATCTCCACCACGGTTGCCAAAGTCAGCACAGAAGTGGTTTTAAACTGCACATACCAAAGCCAGCAACAGAGGGCTATCTCATCTTGAGAGAGGGGTGTCTGCGAGAGGGACCAAACATGGGTTAAACTCAGAAGGTTCAAGAACCCTGTCATGCTGAAGGACAATACCATCACCATCTTACTTCTTTGAAGGGCAGCAAATGCCCATTTCACAGAGTTTGTAGGAACTTACATCAGACTTAATTTTGGAAAGAAAAATGCAACTAGCCAGCCTGATGTGCAATTTTTCCAACACAGCAAGAGCCAGAGATGTTTCTAGTACACTGAATGGATCCAGCACAAATCCTCCCAGCTTTCTTTGAACCACAACTGACTTGTTATGATGCAAGGGGCTATGATCACAAATGCATAGGGTCTTTCTAGCTCTACTACTGCAAACTATGGCTTTTAGCTTTATCTGTGTATCTGGGAAGGCAGATATAACAATATAAAAATGATTCAGAAGTGAGATTCTTCTACAAATGCCATTTTTATTGGATGTGAACAGGAGGTTACTGGCGTTGCCTGTTTAATGTATAACTTCCCTTTATCTCTGTGAATCCAACAACTAAGCAATATTTCTGATATCTGCAAGCACTGATTATCGTTCTTCATCTCTCAGACACTTTCTAGGATCTTTCATATGTAAGTTAGATGGGAGTTTTTGACACAGGTGGTTTACTTTCTGCAACATACTCAAGAAAATTTTGGCATGTGATAACTAAATGTTGGGAAAGCAGGCATCCAATTACTAGTAAAATAATCAGTGTAGAGCAAAATATGCATACAGTCTACACTAGGAGAGCTACTGCTCTGTGCTACTGAAAGGACTGTAACAGTGTTACATGGAGGGAATGGTACTATAGGGAATACTCAGAGATTTTTGCCAGTGCATAGTACACTACGTGCGAAGAGGTAGACATCACTGGACTAAAAACTCATAAGTTATTGAAGAAGAAATAGTAAAGCTTTCTTTCATGAACTTAGAATTGTATTTAAAGCCTTGGAGTGACTAGCAGGGGAATGACTGGAGCTGTGTTTTTTTCAGACAGAAGTGAAGATACCATTGCACTAGTTGACTGTTCATGCAGGAAATATTTAAATACTGAACAACTGAGAAAGTGAGCTAGAATAGCAAAGCTCTCTGTCGTCCGAGGTGTCAGCATGAGGACACAGTAGAGCTTCAGAAATGTAAATGAGATTTTAATTTGGGTGGCTGAGTTCAGACACAAACCTCACCACATCTTAAATTACAGTGAAAAGTATATAAAAATTCTTATATCCTTCACTGAGTTCACTATATCACCCTGTTTTTATAAAAAGCAAAGATGTATAGACAAGCAAGCTTGGCCATGTGTAGACTTACATTTTAAGGATTTCTGCATTCACAACATTTCCTCAATTGTATTTGAAGACATACTTACAATCAAACATGTTTTCTTATCTTGTTGTTGTTAGTCTTCTATTAACCTTATCTTATCTTTCTTCATGTGAGGAATTTGGAGCAGTAAGAGCAAGCTGAGCATCAGGCTTGGAGAAAGAAAGCAAACTCTTCCAAGCACAAAAGAGAGACCAAAGCCATTGTCATGGCAACAAGAATCAGATGTGAATACTTCTCTTGCCTATATTCTAGCAGATTGGTGAAAATAATCTATTTATAAATTGGAAGTGCAATGTTCCTAGTTAATGATCAAATCTCTACATGATAGCCTGACTTATAAATTGCAAAGAGAAAGATTCAGAGAAACAAATTTGTGTATTAATTAAGGATTTTGTAAGGTAGAAGAGTGTATAGGTATAATATAAAAATGAAAATTTTCAAAGGTCTTCTTTTCAAAAAGTGATCCATTCCAAAGAGTTTTATCTTAGCTTATATTATGTTGAGAAAAAAAGTTGTTTTTTTTTTTTTTTTTTTCAGAGCATCTCATAATGAAATAAATTTCTTTAAATTAAAAATACAAACAAGAAAAAGGGAGCAGAACACTACAGTATACAAAACCATGCATTGAAAATAGAACACTGTAATCACTTTACTAAACAATCTAATATGTACATAATTTTTAACTGTAGGTTGATTTTGTTTTGGTTTGGTTCGATTTGGTTTTGTTTGCTTGGGCTTGGAGCTTTTTTGTTTGTTTTTGTTTTGTTTTGTGTTTTTTGTTTGTTTGTTTGATTGTTTTTTCTTTTTTTTTTTCTTTTCCTGTCTTCTCATTTTAGGTTTAAAAAACAAAGTTATACTCATTTGAAAAAGTTTTTGGAAGAGCATAGATCCACTGATCCTGTACCACAATGCACCAATATTTGCAGATTATATTAAGCATATAAAAATATTATGTGGTGAATATTTAGCATGTTAAATACTTGGAAAGTATTAGAAAGTACAAAAGAGTGTTCATTTAAAAACTGGGATTCTAAGTCATGTCATCCAGGCGGTACCACTTTAGGTTTAAAGGAAATTATCTTTTCTCCTATTTGAACGTGACACAGTCTTGACAGCTTGCCATTCTGACTGTGCTAACTCTTGCCTAATAACAAATGATCTCAGGAAGTCAGAGGGAAGTCACTGCAGACCGACCATGACCACAGCAATCTGCTTTCCAGAGCCCGAGTGGTACCTGCCTGCCTGGCATGGCTGCCTTGCCAGCCACTACAGCCCTAGGGTGCCAGACCATCCTCAACATCTACAGCATTTGTTGGAGGAGGATGCCCATGCCTACCTTCACACCTGTGAGTCGGCTGGGAAAACATCAGGGATGTAAGCAAGCTTGTTGGACTTCTCTCCTGGAGAAAGGAACCCTACAAACAGCAATGTGAATCTGCATCGTGACTTACTGGCTTTTCAACCACTGAATCTGACAGCAATTCTGTTACAATACCAGCCAGCATGCTGCCTACAGGAAGACCGTTGTTTCAGTGCAAATCAAGGCTCAAGCATTAGGCAGGTGGTAATCACGCAGCTTACTATCTTGGGTGATCATAAAAATGCTCTTATGCTTTCATTACATCAAGTACTGAATGAAAAACTGTGATTCTGTTCAGCTGCAAGAGGGAGGTTGAGTTCATGGACAAAGGAAAAGTAATTTCAGCAGCTTTCAACCACAGCCCAGCCTCGAGTGACAGGAAATACATGCATAAAATCTGCCAATATAGCCTATATGGTAATGTTGATCTTACAGTCTTCACTCCAACTAAATTGTTATATAAGTCTCCAAAAACATTTCATTTTGCCTTTTAGCTTTACATCCTTCCCCCCCTCTCTCTCTCTCAATATATATACATACATGCATTTAATAATCTATTGGCTCTGTGAGTTCTGTGTCCAAGCTGTTGATGTAAAATGATATTTCAAAAGATAAAGTTAAGCCCCAGAAGACTGATCTCTCTGTGAGCACCAGTTGTGTATGCACATGAAGAGTGTCATGCAGGGAATGTTTCAGTGCACCTCAGAGCTGACACTTTCTTTGATTCACTCTTCAGAAGGCCTATTTACTCTCCCTGTAGACTGAGTGCAGAGAACCAAGAGACAAATTAGCCTCCAATGATGAAGGTTTTTCTTTCCACAGCAGTCTGTATGGTTGCTGCCATGGTGTATACTCCTACATGCTTTCATAGTTCGCTTCATGACAAAATGTACCATACAAACATTAAAACGCAACCTCTGCCTTATGCGCTGGTCCTTTTTAAGACTAAGTAACACATAAAAGGTCTCAGTTATAATTTTCAAGGTTCCTAATGACTTGGAACAGAATATCTAAATAAATGGTTTCCATGTCATGATGAAACATTCAAACACATTATGGAAGCTATAGCAAGACTGAACAATAAATTTGTGCAAAAAATTAAAGTGCCTAGAAACCTCAAATTTCACGTGCAAGATATATGTGACATTGCCTCTAAAATAAAGGTACTTCTCTATCATACATCTAAAATAAAGCTTTACACCCATCCAAACCAGCAATTAGTCTTTTCCTGACTGTAGAAGTAATAAAAAATGCTTACTAATGTTCATAACTGCTGTTTGGAAAAATGTCATTTCTCTTTCTGCCTTCATCCACTAGAGCAAGACATCTTTCAAGGTCAACATGAGGAATGCTGTGTTTTTCCAAAACCTGTTTATTCTGTCTTTTCTGTATTAATTCACAGGCATGATTCTAGAGCATTTCCTCAGCTAGAACCTCAACATTGAATATTTCAGTATTCTCTTATCATAGAATACTCCTCAAGCAATTTTTAATGAAGAAATCCAGGTAAATGCTTGTGACCCACATTCAATCATTCAAGTTACATGTTGTTTTGCTCACATGGGTCAGACTGGTATGAGCTCTACCTGTTTCAGAGAGGGGTTTCTCTGCAGAGTAAAGAAACAAATCAAATTATTATTATTTTTAAGGGCTTCTCCCTTTGGCTTGTCAGAAGTTATCCTCACATGTTCTCTATTCAAATTGAAATGATTTTAAGTGTGAGTTGGCCGGATTTGTCCACTGTCTAAATGAGAGAAATCCATTTGTGCTTTCCAAGATCTCAGACGAGTTTCATAGGATTGCCTGCTGATGCTCAGCTATGGGAAATGCTACAGTGTGCCAACCAGATTGTCGCTTACTGTTGTTGTGCAACCAGATGCTGTACACTGATCTCATCTTTCTAGCTTTAGTCAACAAAAGTAGTCTTGCCAGTCCCCACTGCTACCTCCAAATCCTATAGAAGGTTGCACATTTCCTAAGAAAATATGAATTTTTAGAATCCAAATATCTCAGTTTGCCAGAACACTATAGGTTCATATTTTTCCCTTAATCTGTAATAGATTTTTTTTTTCTTTAAAGGGGATGAGGGACATTCATTATAAATTTTTGTTTCTAGTTAGTAAGTTTCATATCTCTTGTACACTTAACAGTCAACAGGCCAAATCCCAGACATATTAACAGCAATGTAATAGAGTAATCTGTTTTGAGACAGACTTGGCTAGATGCTCACTCAGTCCCATTTTCTGCAGTAGTTATCTACTGTCAGATTTCCTTTATCCTCAGATAAATTCTCTCTTACCTTGACTGAAGTTTTGAGAACTACAGGAAGTCCAACAGTTTAAAATAATTATGTAGTCTCAAACCTTCCCCTTCCTGGTATAAACGGTGGACTCATGCTCTGATCATTAAGTGGTTTATTTCTCTGCCATGGCATATTTTATCTCTGAGATCCAAGCATTCTCTCTGTGGCCAGGAACCAGTTCATTTATCACGGACTTGAAGATGAACTCTATTTCTAAAATGGATTATCTCTAAGATGGCCTGTTGATTTGCCAATGTAATAAATTTACATAATTATCTCCCTACCTTAAAAATAAATAAATAAATAAATAAATAAATATGTGTTCTTGAGTGCAGGCCTGCTATCCTATACACATTTACCAGTAGTGAAAACAGAAATATTTTTATTTCTTCTAATTATAAGAGCATTAATATGTATTTCCTCTTCTAGAGCAAACCAAATCTTTTTCACAGCAAATTTGTTGCTATTTTGGTGATTCAACAGGACTGAATTCAAAATTGTTGTAACAGAATTTCAGATTGCTAGTCTCTTGTCCCATATATTAGACCACAGAGATCTGCAGCTAATTGCAGACTTCCTCCCATAGCAAGAGTGATTATAAAATGCAAAAAAAAAAAAAAATCTGAATATTCAATTCTCTCAATGAGTTCTTAAATATTTTAGCTTTTCTTGTAATATGGACATCAGATTTTCAAAAATTCTGTGTTCCAAGACCTGCACCCTGTATAAAAAAATATTATAAGTAGATGAGCATGTGAACAGTTACCATAACGTTTCCAACTTTACACTATAGTGTAACTCAGAGTTTCTTATCTAACTGGTGTAGTTCTGAAAACCTGGCAAATCTACAAGCAGATGATGCATAATAAGAGCCTAGTCCAACAAAAATCCTTCCATCCATGGCTGTCTGGGAAGTTATCCAGTTTTAAGCAATTTCAGTTTTCTTTTTGCCCATGGAAATTTCTCTTTGTTGATTGTCTGGTTAAAATAATTAATCATTTCTGACATGATTCACATTTCCTCAAGTTCAATTTCATATCTGCAGACATAGGTTTTCACAGGCCAGTTGCAACTCTATGGACTTTGTTCAAAGGTTGTAGTTAGCACCAAGATACCACCTTTCAGCAAACAAGGAATAGCCTTCAAACATGGTATGAGGCATTATGCAAGACAAGAGAAATCACTTTGTATTATCACGGATCTGGCATTACAATGAAAACATTTTTCCTTTGCCCTTTGGATTAGTTTCGACTTGCCAATACCTACTTCTAAAGCCAAGTGCAGAACACAAAATTAAATTTAACATCTGTGCCAAGTTACTGTGTATCAGTGCCAGTTGAGAAAAATCCTCTGAATCTCAGTGTCCAGTTTGATCCAAATCTGAAGTGGTGTTCAATTTTTTGTCCTCACTTTTAGAGGAGGAGTACTCACAATTCTACACCTCCCATCAGGCCACAGCCGTCACCTTTCCAAACCAGTCATTCTGTGACCTGCTTGTCAGAGATGCCGTCTCTCACCACAGTCACAAGACTTTGGGCACCTAATGATGCAGGCAGTACCACAGTGAAAGTGAGCATGCCTAGAAAGCCTCGTAAGCACTTTGACCACAGCTTGCAATGTAAAACTTTTTCTGGTCTTTTATTGATCTTATGTTGTTGAATGCTAGAAATCTTGACAGAGGTGATAAGAAAGACATTCCTGCAGACTGGATGAAATATATGTGTTGCTGGTGGTTATGTGCTGTTTTTCAGTGTTTTTAAATGAAACACAGGAATGGACTGATGGAAGACTCTTTATGGGTTTTGATAAAGCCTTGAGCAATTAGATCTCGTTTATTTATTTATTTATTTATTTAATGCTGCTGGCATGTACTTAGGTGGTGCCACTTCAACACTTACTCCCATACCTGTCTCATACTAAACAGGTGAAAAATAGCCACTTTTTGCCTTGGATTTAGAAGACTGCTCTTTATTCCTAGCTTGAAAGAACTTTCTTCTTTTCCCCATTCCACCATCAAGGAAGGAATATGTAGCTGTCTTTCCCTCTAGGCTAGTGCTTACATAATTCACTGCTTCATATTTCATATATAAAATTAAAAAAAAAAAAAACCTACAACATGGTACCTACTTGTCAAATATATATATATAAATATAATAATAATAATAATACATCACAAAAAGAATAGAGATTCATTTCTGATCCAGGTCTGCAGAAGTTTTAACAGCTAATATCTCCCACACTTTGGTTTTCAATTTCAGCTATTCCTCACATATTCCATATTGGAAAGCTACAAAGTTTTGATGAATGAAATTTCACAGCTCGACTTGCCCTTTTTGAGACTAATTCAGTGTATAGGCTGTGGATTTCTGACAAAAACATTTTAAGAGGTTTGTCTTGCAGTTACATTAGGGCTCTCACTTATTCTTTCTCTTGTCCAATAGCCAAGCTAATAGAGTTCATTTACCATGGTACAAGCAAATGCAATGGGAATGATTTTAAAACTGTCAAAACAGATGCTTTCCTTCTGGTGTGCATACCTTACTTCTTTGTCCTGGGTGAAGGAGTTTTATTAGCATGCTCCATTCTGAACTGAAACATTTATAACAGCTGTATTCAATCTTTTGACATATTGTTTTCATCTGACTCATGTTGCTTAATTTATTTTAGCTTGGAGCTGATCCTTGTTCATAATAATTCAAAATATGTGGAACAAAGATAATATTCCTCTTCACAGTCATGGATATTAACAAAGAGGTTTGTGAACAAAGGTCATTTTCCATTTGCAGAGATGTTTTTCTCAGTACGCTGCTGCAAGAGTTTCAGACAGCAAGGCTTATCCTAATGTATTTCATCTCCATTAGGCATTTTAAAGTACAAGTCCAAATTCATCTCTAAACTTGCCAGTTTCCAGTTTTTCCTGGAAATGTTCAGTACTGCACAGTGCACCTGTAAAATCATTTTTTACAAAGGTTGTTCCTACTCTCAACTTTCATCTATCATCTTTGGCCTCACATGTTCAAACACACAAGTAGATCTTGTACAAGTTTGGCTTTTCTAAAGAAGCGTTTCCTTCCTCTGGCAGGAATGAGCCATGAGGCAACACCGAATGACAGAATAGTTGAGGTTGAAAAGGATTTCTAGAGAGTATTTGCTCCAACAACCTGCGTAAGCAAGGCCACCCAGAGCAGGTTGCCCAGGACCATGTCCAGGTGACTTCTGAGATTCCCCAAGGAAGGAGACTCCACAGCCTCTCTGGGCAACCTGTGCCAGTGGTCCATCATCCACATAGTGAAGAAATACTTCCTGATGTTTAAACAAAGCTTCCTGTGCTCCAGATTGTACTAATTGCCTCTTGTCCTGGCACTGTGCAACACTGAAAAGAGCCAGGATCTTTGCACTCTCCCTTCATGTATTCCTATATACTGGAGAAATTACCCCATGAACCTCCTCCTCTTCAGGTTGAACAGTCCCAACTTTCTCAGCCTTTCCTCATGGAAGAAATGCTGCTGCAGAACAGAACCACAAAGCCAGGAGAACTATGTGATGTCATTATCAAACCCCCTCTGAATTTTTTCATTTTCACAACTGTTCCTTTTGGTCACCATGCCAAATCAATCCAAGTAAGTCAACAAAGAATTATCTCAAAAGGTACTGGACTTTTGGTTGAGTAGGACTGAGACAATTTGCTTTGTCCTCCTCAAGATTTTGTGGGAATTGAGAATGACTGCTGTAAACATACAGTGTGGCTGATGGCATTTAAATGGTATCATCAAAAAAAGACCTTCACTGTCAACTGGAACTGCTTATTTTATTTCAGCAGGGTTTTTTACTGCTGTAATCTTTGAAGATCTTTTAAGCTATTAAATTTCAAACTGGCTAAAACATTGATATCCTCCATTTTCTAGAGAACTTTCTGATCCAGCACAATCAGGTTGCTGATTCTGTCTTTAATGTGACTTGACAGACTGGTTGTTTTATGGCTGTTTCTCTATTTTATCCAACAAAGTCCAACAAAGAATTCATCTTTGCTTACAGGTCATCTTTTTACCTTTTCTAGAAATATTCCAGTTGTCTTTGTTTCAAAAATAGCTTACCTACTTTCAGTATCTTAGAAGATGGCAGATCCTAGTAGTTTTAGGTATTCTGCTTACAATAATGTGTGTGTAATTCCTATCACATAATTTTGTTCTCAGTACATTATTGCTTGATTTTTACAATAGTACAAGACAACTGCTGTGCAGAGAAATGTTTAGAATTGACTCATGGTATGTAACAAAAATTTCAAAACTTGCAAACAAACTTTGGTTTCACTATTTTCTTGATGTTCCTCCAGTAAAAAGACTATGGTTTAAAGAGATTAAAGGCAAAAATTCTAATTTCTGGAAAATGAATTGGGCTGTTGTACTGGGTTTATGTGGCAAGGTTGTGGTAGCAGAGGGCTGCAGGGGAGGCCTCTGTGAGCAGAGCCCAGCAGCTGCCCCATGTCAGAGCAGAGGCAGCTCCAGATGGCTCCAAAAAGGACCTGCTGCTGGCCAGAGCCGAGGCAGGGAGTGCTGCTGGGTGGGCTTCGGGGGAGCAGATTTAAGGAAGGGGGGAAAATACAATACTGCTGTGCAACAGCAGCTGGGAGAGAGGATTGTGAAAGCGTGAGAGAAGCAGCCCTGCAGCTCCCAAGAGAAGTGCCGCAGGAGGGCAGGAGGTGCTGCAGGCAGGCAGGCAGCAGCAGTTCCCCTGCGGGCTGTGCAGGGAGAGGCCCCTGGTGGAGCAGGCTGTCCCCCTGCAGCCCATGGGTCCCCCATGGAGCAGATCTCCACGCTGCAGCCCCCCCATGGGTGGAGGAGCCCCCGCTGGAGCAGGTGGATGTGGCCTGGAGGAGGCTGCGGCCCATGGAGAGCCCCCGCAGGAGCAGGCCCCGGGCCGGAGCTGCAGCCCGTGGAGAGGAGCCCACGTGGAGCAGGGGCAGAGAGGGACCGAGAAGGAGTGGTGGAGATGAAGTGCTACAGACTGACCACAACCCCCAGTCCAGTCCCCCTGTTCCCCTGCGCTGCACGGGGGGAGGAGCTGGAAGAGCTCAGATGGGGGGAAGGAAGGTGGTTTTGGTTTCTTTCCTTTGGTTCTCACTTGTCTAGCCTGGGAGTAGTAGTAGTTAGGCCGGAAATCTTCCTGTCTCCCTATGCTGAGTCTGCTTTGCCCATCACGATCCTTGTTGAGCGATCTCCCTGTCCTTGTCTCAACCCTTGAGCCCTTTGCATCGTATTTTCTCTCCCTTTCTCTTTGAGGAGGGGGAGGGAGAGAGTGGCCGTGATGGAGCTCGGCTGCCCACCCAGCGAAAAGCACTGCAGCTGCAAAGTACTGGAAAAGTTTTCAGAAGCAACAAGGTGTTTAACAAGGAAATGTAGAGTTTCCTTTTTCAGGCTTCCTAAATAATTGGGCTTATTTCATATTCCCAACTCGGAGGAGGAGAATTGTTGATTTCACCTTCTTTTTTCTTCCTTGGAAATCAAAGGTGAACAGCTCTAAAAGTAAGGGGAACGTATCAGAAGCAAGCTTTTTTTGGCTTGTAATCCTTTCTTAAGGAAAAGATTTCTCACACACCTTCCACAGATGTAGGGGGGCAGAGAATAATTTTGGAACTACTCCAATTAAAGTCAGCTTGGGGAGAGTGGTACTTCTCTACTTGTTTCTGAGACATTCGCATTAGCAACAGAGAGTGTTGTGTTGCCGCGGCCAGGGGCCTACGGTGATGACTTCAGAAACAGAATTGAATGATGTCACTGCGACACCTTGGTAACAGCTGCCTCTGAGCAAGTTGAGCGAGGAGGGACAGAGAAGTGTGCTGGATGTGATGAAACCACGTGAGGACTTGTGGATCCCACGTGGAGGTGCATCGAGAGGGCCCACCCTTCTGTAAGTGTTTGGATGCTTCCTTTTAGTCTTCTGTAGTTTGTGTCAAGTCCTTTCACAAGCATGAAGTTTGGTACTTTGGCTCAGTGATGTAGCTGCACAGAGTGACAGGTGCAACATGTGGCTGAGGGCCTCTGCACGTTCTCTCTTTCCCACACACGATCAAGAAAGAAGGGTAGACAAATAAGAGTGTGCTGTGGTCCTGCCATAGACCTCAAGTACTACAGCATAAACAAGAGACTTGAAAGTAGCCCATCACATGAAACTTCAGGACAGCAATGCACTTCATCAGCTGGTCTGGCCCGTTGAGTGGAGTGTCTCAGGATGGAGTGTATGAAGATGCACTCCATCTGCTTTCAGATTAGCACTTGCAGTGAGCAAGCTGCCTGGCCTTAACATTTTTCATTTCATTTTTCACCCGACTTTTGCTGGTTCTTCTTGGTCTAGAAAAAAAAAAAAAAAAAAAAAAAAAAAAAAAAAAAAAAAGAAAGTGAACTCAGATCAAAATAGAAGGATTTCCTTTTCATTAATTCCATGTTCTTAACTTGACAGATTTGGTTATTGACGTAGAAGGGACGTATCTGGCCTGACTGCAACACCCATGCTCGCAGTGTGGGACAGTTCTCATAAAGGTGATTCAGGGTAGTTTCTGGAAACGAAGACATCAGATGGCAAAGGTAATCTCCAAAATTTTTTTTATTTTTTTTTATTTTTTGTGCTAATGCAGGAAAGGCAAGTAAGAGTAAAAGTAAGAGTCCAGATAGTGTAAGAAGCAGCAGCTGTGAAGGAAACTTCCTTCTGGCTGATATGGCTCCATATCTAGTTGTGGAGGTCATAGTGCAGGTGGAAGCATGTTCTTGTCCAAATACTTAGCTCTCTGTCTTCACAACAGGTCTAGCAGCAGAATGTCTTTGAAACAACTGTGCCTGTGACCAAGTTCATGCATCGTGGTAGACAAGGTAAAAGCTCTGGACAAGCAAAGGGGAGGGATGGATGGGCATGCAATACGATCACTTCAATCTTATCTCTCTAAGAAACCTTACTGAGAAAACAAAACAGAACAGAACAAAACAGAACAGAACAAAACAGAACAGAACAAATGAAACAAACAGCTAGCTTGCTGGAGACATTGTCTGGGAAACAGTGGAAACACTTGCAGACAAAAACATATCCAAGGACTAACACTTTGAGCTTGATTCTAAACCAACATCCTCAACTCAAACTCTTGTTTATGTTCATTACAGACTGGTAGAATAACATGTCACATTTGATGACTTTGCGGCATAGATGTCAGGAATGCAGCTTGGGATCACATGCTTCTACTTAGAGTTCAGTCTGAAGGGATGAGCAAGTAATTGTTCCTGGGCTGATGGAAATCTGTTCTAAAGTCTGTTTTCTAACACTCTTCTAGATGCTTCTCTGTCCATCGCTCTGACCTGCCAACTCTGGTGCAAGTGTGCAGTTGTGGCAAGAGGGATTTCCTAGTCCTGATTTGACCTGGTGGACACCAACTTTCCTAGTCAATTGCCGATGTTGCTGAGGAGGCAGCAGTATCAAAGCCCTTGTTGATGAAGATAGAACAAGTTTGGGGAGGCTTTGGCATTTCTGCACAACGCTGCTTCCTGATTGTGACCCAAGACGCAGATTCCGAACTAGGCAAAGTAAGCTAGAGTAAGCTAGACTGCATGTCCTGGTCATTTTCTTTTCTTTCTTTATTTTTCATTCGTCGCTTGTAAGAAAATCTAAATCTTTCAACCATTTGTTTGAAAACACAGTTTTATGGAAATGATTGTGGGTGTGCTCCTTAACCTTGTTTGGAAGCTGTTTAACCTCGCTTCAGTTAGAGGAGACCTGTGCTCAAATTTATGCTTGCCATGATCAAGTGGCATCCTTTTTCCTTTTGGTATTCTTGACTTTGGCGCTTGCAAGTGAGGTTGAAAAGAGTTCTCAGGATGATTCTTCTTTTCCTTTGCAGTATCCCAAACTCCAGATTACATCTGATCTTCATCTCTGATCTGAAAAGCTTCGCAGGCCAAAAGAGAATTGAGATGAGGAGTGAAATACAGAATGCTGGTGAATCTTTCCAGTTCCCACCCGTAACTTTTGTGAGAGAAGCAGGTGCGTTGCTGTAGTGGTAGGAAGTCAATAAGATAACGATCGTGCCCTTGAAGGCGAGTAATGGTATAAAGATGAAGAATGCAAGGCCCTGCTTAAAGACAGTCTTTAGGCTGCTTCTGGATCAGCAGTTTGTTTGGTTCTTGCACAGCCTCATCTCCACTTGCTTAGACGCTGTGAAGATGGGAAGAACACTTGGTGTTTTTCATCCACTCTCAACCTCATCTCCATTTCCTCCGAAGCTGTGAATATTGGAAGTACACTTGGCTCTTCCAATGATGTGAAGAGCCAAGTGTCTTGGGTCTTCCATCAACTCAGAGATATCAAGAGAATAAGGTATTTGCTTGATAGGACAGTACTTAATTTAGGTATTTATGAAGTGAAGAAGAACACTGAAACCAGCCAAAGCCGTATCAGACATGGTAAGGCCATGCTTCTGTTAGGAAGTAATTCAGAGTGCTTCCATGGTGTACTTTGGACAGATTAACTCTGGTCCTCCGGACTAAGCACCCCCAAGGGACAATTCTCTGAAAAATCTCTCGGAATGATCTGTCCTTATCTCTTCCACTGTAGTCTCCATTAGGAAAGGATAAATATTCCTTGCCCATGTGGAAAGGAGCTCCTCATGTAGTTGTTTCTAACCAAAATCTCCTTCTTGTGTTCTGTTGACAGAAACCACTTGGCGAGCCAAGCCAAATCACCAAAAATGGAAGTAGTGGAACTACTGCCAAACCGTGCTGCTGCTTCTAAACCAAACTGCAGTGTAGGTGGGGACAGAGCAAGGGGACACAACCCAGCCAGGGCGAAATTGAAAGTCACCTGTCTGAGCCGCGGAAGGAAGTCAGCGTTTCCCAGTTTGAGACTGTTCCCTGACTGGTCCCACAGCAGCTGGAACGCTTCCGATTGCTGCTGATGGATTCCCATGGATCAGCCAGTGACACAAGCTGCCAGAGCGACTGAAGCGATCTGGAGTTACGCTTCTCCCCCTTCTGCGTTCAGATCCGTGAAAGGAAGGAGAAGAGGGGAGAAGAAGAGGGGAGAAGAGAAGAGAGGGGGAAAGAAAAGGACAAGAAGGGAGGGAAGGGGAGGGAAGGGGAGGGAAGGGGAGGGAAGGGGAGGGAATGGGAGGGAAGGGGAGGGAAAGGGAGGGGAGGGCAGGGCAGGGCAGGGCAGGGGCATGTAGGGCATTGTAGGGGAGAGTAGGCTAGTGTAGGATAGTGTTGGGATAGTGTAGGATAGTGAGGGGAGTGTAGGGGAGTGTAGGGGAGGGGAGTGTAGGGGAGGATAATGTAGGGAGGGGAGTGCAGGGGAGGGGAGTGCAGGGGACATGAGCATAGAGGAGGGGAGTGCAGGGGAGTGTAGTGTAGGGGGGTTTGGGGGAGTGTAGTGTAGGGGGATGTAGGGGAGGGGAGTTTAGGGGAGTGTAGGGGAGGGGAGTCTAGGGAAGGGGAGTGTAGGGGAGGGGAGTGTAGAGGAGGGAAGTGTAGAGGAGCATAGGGGAGTGGAGTGTAGGGGAGTTTAGGGGAGGGGAGTTTACGGGAGGGGAGTTTAGGGGAGGGGAGTTTAGGGGAGTTTAGGGGAGGGGAGTTTAGGGGAGGGGAGGGGAGGAGAGGGGAGGGGAGTTTAGGAGAGTTTAGGGGAGGGGAGTTTAGGGGAGGGGAGTTTAGGGGAGGGGAGTTTAGGGGAGGGGAGTTTAGGGGAGGGGAGTTTAGGGGAGTTTAGGGGAGTTTAGGGGAGGGAAGTTTAGGGGAGGGGAGTTTAGGGGAGGGGAGTTTAGGGGAGTTTAGGGGAGAGGAGTTTAGGGGAGGAGAGGGGAGTTTAGGGGAGGGGAGTTTAGGGGAGTTTAGGGGATTTTAGGGGAGGGGAGTTTAGGGGAGGGGAGTTTAGGGGAGTTTAGGGGAGTTTAGGGGAGAGGAGTTTAGGGGAGGGGAGGGGAGTTTAGGGGAGGGGAGTTTAGGGGAGGGGAAGGGAGTTTAGGGGAGGGGAGTTTAGGGGAGTTTAGGGGAGGGGAGGGAGGGGGTGGGTATTGGTGGGAAGTAAGGAATGGGCCAGGGAGGGAATGGGAGGGGAGGGGAGTGCTACCCTAAATAAAATGGCCAAAGAAGTGACATTTTGGATCTGGAGCCAAATATGTATGTTGCCATTCATTCCACAACGCGATTCATCACTGCAATCTGCGTTTTGCACAGTGCCATTAAGGGTTTGGCATGCACAGAGGTGACTGAGTATTTTCAGAACTAACTTTCCTTCCTAACTGATTGGAGACTTTTGCTGGTGTTATAAATGGCTCAGTCTTCCAAATAGGGCAAGAATCAAAGTTTACAATGTATGAAAGGAACGCATTTCCCTTCAAGCTCTCTATTGACACGAATTGCTAAAACCTTCCTCACACTGGAATGCAAAAGATCAGGTGATTGGTTAACGTAGGGTTGGCAGCTGAGCAGGGGAAACATCTTCAAAACTTCCAAATATTTCCCCTATGCAGAACTCCAACTCCTTCTTCTCTGCTCTCTGGTTGTGAAAGTTTCTGTCACCTGCTCAGGAAGCAGAAGCAGTCAAATGGGATTTCGAGGGATCCAGCTACAGCATCAGTGCCAGTTAGAGGAAGCAATCAATTCCCAGGTAGTCCAGGGTTTGACGAGAGTTTAAGCAGCTTTCCAAGGAACATGTCCAAGTGCAAAGCAACCAATTGATCTGACTCTCCAGTGAAAGAAAAGGAAGTGCAGAGCAGCAAATGCTTGAGAGAGGGCAACCTTTTTGAAGCACAGCCATTTTGGGCCGAGACCTGTTCATGTGCTAGGCAGTCCCAGGAAGCGTCAAAGTGTGAGCCGTGCTCTCCAGCACTGGCGTCCTGCACTTTCTGGAGGTTCTTGATTCTGTAATCAGAATTCCAACAATCTCCTCAACAGCATACAGATCCAAACCCCACAGACCCAGATCAAACAGCCTGCCATCTGGTTGTATCATTGTCAGGCATGCATTCTTTTCTAGTAACTGGTCCTTTCTTCCTCAGTTCAGATCAAACACAAATAACAAAATTCAGATGACTCCTAAACTCTCCAGACAGCTCTGGTGTTGCTGTAGGATGGAATACAATTGTTTTCCTTACAACCCCCCAGTTCTTTCCATGTCTGTTCTGGACCTTGGGATCTCTTTTGGGAGCTACATTACGCAGAGAACTACAAGAAGGCTGAGATCACCGCTGCCTCAATGTAATGCAAAGGTGAAGGCCTTTATGACAGCCAGTTTGGAAAGGAATGCAGCCCCATCTTGTCAGCATCAGAGCAGAGGCAGCTCCAGATGGCTCCAAAAAGGAGCTGCTGCTGGCCAGAGCCGAGGCAGGGAGTGCTGCTGGGTGGGCTTCGGGGGAGCAGATTTAAGGAAGGGGGGAAAATACAATACTGCTGTGCAACAGCAGCTGGGAGAGAGGATTGTGAAAGCGTGAGAGAAGCAGCCCTGCAGCTCCCAAGAGAAGTGCCGCAGGAGGGCAGGAGGTGCTGCAGGCAGGCAGGCAGCAGCAGTTCCCCTGCGGGCTGTGCAGGGAGAGGCCCCTGGTGGAGCAGGCTGTCCCGCTGCAGCCCATGGGTTCCCCATGGAGCAGATCTCCACGCTGCAGCCCCCCCATGGGTGGAGGAGCCCCCGCTGGAGCAGGTGGATGTGGCCTGGAGGAGGCTGCGGCCCATGGAGAGCCCCCGCAGGAGCAGGCCCCGGGCCGGAGCTGCAGCCCGTGGAGAGGAGCCCACGTGGAGCAGGGGCAGAGAGGGACCGAGAAGGAGTGGTGGAGATGAAGTGCTACAGACTGACCACAACCCCCAGTCCAGTCCCCCTGTTCCCCTGCGCTGCACGGGGGGAGGAGCTGGAAGAGCTCAGATGGGGGGAAGGAAGGTGGTTTTGGTTTCTTTCCTTTGGTTCTCACTTGTCTAGCCTGGGAGTAGTAGTAGTTAGGCCGGAAATCTTCCTGTCTCCCTATGCTGAGTCTGCTTTGCCCATCACGATCCTTGTTGAGCGATCTCCCTGTCCTTGTCTCAACCCTTGAGCCCTTTGCATCGTATTTTCTCTCCCTTTCTCTTTGAGGAGGGGGAGGGAGAGAGTGGCCGTGATGGAGCTCGGCTGCCCACCCAGCGAAAAGCACTGCAGCTGCAAAGTACTGGAAAAGTTTTCAGAAGCAACAAGGTGTTTAACAAGGAAATGTAGAGTTTCCTTTTTCAGGCTTCCTAAATAATTGGGCTTATTTCATATTCCCAACTCGGAGGAGGAGAATTGTTGATTTCACCTTCTTTTTTCTTCCTTGGAAATCAAAGGTGAACAGCTCTAAAAGTAAGGGGAACGTATCAGAAGCAAGCTTTTTTTGGCTTGTAATCCTTTCTTAAGGAAAAGATTTCTCACACACCTTCCACAGATGTAGGGGGGCAGAGAATAATTTTGGAACTACTCCAATTAAAGTCAGCTTGGGGAGAGTGGTACTTCTCTACTTGTTTCTGAGACATTCGCATTAGCAACAGAGAGTGTTGTGTTGCCGCGGCCAGGGGCCTACGGTGATGACTTCAGAAACAGAATTGAATGATGTCACTGCGACACCTTGGTAACAGCTGCCTCTGAGCAAGTTGAGCGAGGAGGGACAGAGAAGTGTGCTGGATGTGATGAAACCACGTGAGGACTTGTGGATCCCACGTGGAGGTGCATCGAGAGGGCCCACCCTTCTGTAAGTGTTTGGATGCTTCCTTTTAGTCTTCTGTAGTTTGTGTCAAGTCCTTTCACAAGCATGAAGTTTGGTACTTTGGCTCAGTGATGTAGCTGCACAGAGTGACAGGTGCAACATGTGGCTGAGGGCCTCTGCACGTTCTCTCTTTCCCACACACGATCAAGAAAGAAGGGTAGACAAATAAGAGTGTGCTGTGGTCCTGCCATAGACCTCAAGTACTACAGCATAAACAAGAGACTTGAAAGTAGCCCATCACATGAAACTTCAGGACAGCAATGCACTTCATCAGCTGGTCTGGCCCGTTGAGTGGAGTGTCTCAGGATGGAGTGTATGAAGATGCACTCCATCTGCTTTCAGATTAGCACTTGCAGTGAGCAAGCTGCCTGGCCTTAACATTTTTCATTTCATTTTTCACCCGACTTTTGCTGGTTCTTCTTGGTCTAGAAAAAAAAAAAAAAAAAAAAAAAAAAAAAAAAAAAAAAGAAAGTGAACTCAGATCAAAATAGAAGGATTTCCTTTTCATTAATTCCATGTTCTTAACTTGACAGATTTGGTTATTGACGTAGAAGGGACGTATCTGGCCTGACTGCAACACCCATGCTCGCAGTGTGGGACAGTTCTCATAAAGGTGATTCAGGGTAGTTTCTGGAAACGAAGACATCAGATGGCAAAGGTAATCTCCAAAATTTTTTTTATTTTTTTTTATTTTTTGTGCTAATGCAGGAAAGGCAAGTAAGAGTAAAAGTAAGAGTCCAGATAGTGTAAGAAGCAGCAGCTGTGAAGGAAACTTCCTTCTGGCTGATATGGCTCCATATCTAGTTGTGGAGGTCATAGTGCAGGTGGAAGCATGTTCTTGTCCAAATACTTAGCTCTCTGTTTTCACAACAGGTCTAGCAGCAGAATGTCTTTGAAACAACTGTGCCTGTGACCAAGTTCATGCATCGTGGTAGACAAGGTAAAAGCTCTGGACAAGCAAAGGGGAGGGATGGATGGGCATGCAATACGATCACTTCAATCTTATCTCTCTAAGAAACCTTACTGAGAAAACAAAACAGAACAGAACAAAACAGAACAGAACAAAACAGAACAGAACAAATGAAACAAACAGCTAGCTTGCTGGAGACATTGTCTGGGAAACAGTGGAAACACTTGCAGACAAAAACATATCCAAGGACTAACACTTTGAGCTTGATTCTAAACCAACATCCTCAACTCAAACTCTTGTTTATGTTCATTACAGACTGGTAGAATAACATGTCACATCTGATGACTTTGCAGCATAGATGTCAGAAATGCAGCTTGGGATCACCTGCTTCTACTTAGAGTTCAGTCTGAAGGGATGAGCAAGTAATTGTTCCTGGGCTGATGGAAATCTGTTCTAAAGTCTGTTTTCTAACACTCTTCTAGATGCTTCTCTGTCCATCGCTCTGACCTGCCAACTCTGGTGCAAGTGTGCAGTTGTGGCAAGAGGGATTTCCTAGTCCTGATTTGACCTGGTGGACACCAACTTTCCTAGTCAATTGCCGATGTTGCTGAGGAGGCAGCAGTATCAAAGCCCTTGTTGATGAAGATAGAACAAGTTTGGGGAGGCTTTGGCATTTCTGCACAACGCTGCTTCCTGATTGTGACCCAAGACGCAGATTCCGAACTAGGCAAAGTAAGCTAGAGTAAGCTAGACTGCATGTCCTGGTCATTTTCTTTTCTTTCTTTATTTTTCATTCGTCGCTTGTAAGAAAATCTAAATCTTTCAACCATTTGTTTGAAAACACAGTTTTATGGAAATGATTGTGGGTGTGCTCCTTAACCTTGTTTGGAAGCTGTTTAACCTCGCTTCAGTTAGAGGAGACCTGTGCTCAAATTTATGCTTGCCATGATCAAGTGGCATCCTTTTTCCTTTTGGTATTCTTGACTTTGGCGCTTGCAAGTGAGGTTGAAAAGAGTTCTCAGGATGATTCTTCTTTTCCTTTGCAGTATCCCAAACTCCAGATTACATCTGATCTTCATCTCTGATCTGAAAAGCTTCGCAGGCCAAAAGAGAATTGAGATGAGGAGTGAAATACAGAATGCTGGTGAATCTTTCCAGTTCCCACCCGTAACTTTTGTGAGAGAAGCAGGTGCGTTGCTGTAGTGGTAGGAAGTCAATAAGATAACGATCGTGCCCTTGAAGGCGAGTAATGGTATAAAGATGAAGAATGCAACGCCCTGCTTAAAGACAGTCTTTAGGCTGCTTCTGGATCAGCAGTTTGTTTGGTTCTTGCACAGCCTCATCTCCACTTGCTTAGACGCTGTGAAGATGGGAAGAACACTTGGTGTTTTTCATCCACTCTCAACCTCATCTCCATTTCCTCCGAAGCTGTGAATATTGGAAGTACACTTGGCTCTTCCAATGATGTGAAGAGCCAAGTGTCTTGGGTCTTCCATCAACTCAGAGATATCAAGAGAATAAGGTATTTGCTTGATAGGACAGTACTTAATTTAGGTATTTATGAAGTGAAGAAGAACACTGAAACCAGCCAAAGCCGTATCAGACATGGTAAGGCCATGCTTCTGTTAGGAAGTAATTCAGAGTGCTTCCATGGTGTACTTTGGACAGATTAACTCTGGTCCTCCGGACTAAGCACCCCCAAGGGACAATTCTCTGAAAAATCTCTCGGAATGATCTGTCCTTATCTCTTCCACTGTAGTCTCCATTAGGAAAGGATAAATATTCCTTGCCCATGTGGAAAGGAGCTCCTCATGTAGTTGTTTCTAACCAAAATCTCCTTCTTGTGTTCTGTTGACAGAAACCACTTGGCGAGCCAAGCCAAATCACCAAAAATGGAAGTAGTGGAACTACTGCCAAACCGTGCTGCTGCTTCTAAACCAAACTGCAGTGTAGGTGGGGACAGAGCAAGGGGACACAACCCAGCCAGGGCGAAATTGAAAGTCACCTGTCTGAGCCGCGGAAGGAAGTCAGCGTTTCCCAGTTTGAGACTGTTCCCTGACTGGTCCCACAGCAGCTGGAACGCTTCCGATTGCTGCTGATGGATTCCCATGGATCAGCCAGTGACACAAGCTGCCAGAGCGACTGAAGCGATCTGGAGTTACGCTTCTCCCCCTTCTGCGTTCAGATCCGTGAAAGGAAGGAGAAGAGGGGAGAAGAAGAGGGGAGAAGAGAAGAGAGGGGGAAAGAAAAGGACAAGAAGGGAGGGAAGGGGAGGGAAGGGGAGGGAAGGGGAGGGAAGGGGAGGGAATGGGAGGGAAGGGGAGGGAAAGGGAGGGGAGGGCAGGGCAGGGCAGGGCAGGGGCATGTAGGGCATTGTAGGGGAGAGTAGGCTAGTGTAGGATAGTGTTGGGATAGTGTAGGATAGTGAGGGGAGTGTAGGGGAGTGTAGGGGAGGGGAGTGTAGGGGAGGATAATGTAGGGAGGGGAGTGCAGGGGAGGGGAGTGCAGGGGACATGAGCATAGAGGAGGGGAGTGCAGGGGAGTGTAGTGTAGGGGGGTTTGGGGGAGTGTAGTGTAGGGGGATGTAGGGGAGGGGAGTTTAGGGGAGTGTAGGGGAGGGGAGTCTAGGGAAGGGGAGTGTAGGGGAGGGGAGTGTAGAGGAGGGAAGTGTAGAGGAGCATAGGGGAGTGGAGTGTAGGGGAGTTTAGGGGAGGGGAGTTTACGGGAGGGGAGTTTAGGGGAGGGGAGTTTAGGGGAGTTTAGGGGAGGGGAGTTTAGGGGAGGGGAGGGGAGGAGAGGGGAGGGGAGTTTAGGAGAGTTTAGGGGAGGGGAGTTTAGGGGAGGGGAGTTTAGGGGAGGGGAGTTTAGGGGAGTTTAGGGGAGTTTAGGGGAGGGAAGTTTAGGGGAGGGGAGTTTAGGGGAGGGGAGTTTAGGGGAGTTTAGGGGAGAGGAGTTTAGGGGAGGAGAGGGGAGTTTAGGGGAGGGGAGTTTAGGGGAGTTTAGGGGATTTTAGGGGAGGGGAGTTTAGGGGAGGGGAGTTTAGGGGAGTTTAGGGGAGTTTAGGGGAGAGGAGTTTAGGGGAGGGGAGGGGAGTTTAGGGGAGGGGAGTTTAGGGGAGGGGAAGGGAGTTTAGGGGAGGGGAGTTTAGGGGAGTTTAGGGGAGGGGAGGGAGGGGGTGGGTATTGGTGGGAAGTAAGGAATGGGCCAGGGAGGGAATGGGAGGGGAGGGGAGTGCTACCCTAAATAAAATGGCCAAAGAAGTGACATTTTGGATCTGGAGCCAAATATGTATGTTGCCATTCATTCCACAACGCGATTCATCACTGCAATCTGCGTTTTGCACAGTGCCATTAAGGGTTTGGCATGCACAGAGGTGACTGAGTATTTTCAGAACTAACTTTCCTTCCTAACTGATTGGAGACTTTTGCTGGTGTTATAAATGGCTCAGTCTTCCAAATAGGGCAAGAATCAAAGTTTACAATGTATGAAAGGAACGCATTTCCCTTCAAGCTCTCTATTGACACGAATTGCTAAAACCTTCCTCACACTGGAATGCAAAAGATCAGGTGATTGGTTAACGTAGGGTTGGCAGCTGAGCAGGGGAAACATCTTCAAAACTTCCAAATATTTCCCCTATGCAGAACTCCAACTCCTTCTTCTCTGCTCTCTGGTTGTGAAAGTTTCTGTCACCTGCTCAGGAAGCAGAAGCAGTCAAATGGGATTTCGAGGGATCCAGCTACAGCATCAGTGCCAGTTAGAGGAAGCAATCAATTCCCAGGTAGTCCAGGGTTTGACGAGAGTTTAAGCAGCTTTCCAAGGAACATGTCCAAGTGCAAAGCAACCAATTGATCTGACTCTCCAGTGAAAGAAAAGGAAGTGCAGAGCAGCAAATGCTTGAGAGAGGGCAACCTTTTTGAAGCACAGCCATTTTGGGCCGAGACCTGTTCATGTGCTAGGCAGTCCCAGGAAGCGTCAAAGTGTGAGCCGTGCTCTCCAGCACTGGCGTCCTGCACTTTCTGGAGGTTCTTGATTCTGTAATCAGAATTCCAACAATCTCCTCAACAGCATACAGATCCAAACCCCACAGACCCAGATCAAACAGCCTGCCATCTGGTTGTATCATTGTCAGGCATGCATTCTTTTCTAGTAACTGGTCCTTTCTTCCTCAGTTCAGATCAAACACAAATAACAAAATTCAGATGACTCCTAAACTCTCCAGACAGCTCTGGTGTTGCTGTAGGATGGAATACAATTGTTTTCCTTACAACCCCCCAGTTCTTTCCATGTCTGTTCTGGACCTTGGGATCTCTTTTGGGAGCTACATTACGCAGAGAACTACAAGAAGGCTGAGATCACCGCTGCCTCAATGTAATGCAAAGGTGAAGGCCTTTATGACAGCCAGTTTGGAAAGGAATGCAGCCCCATCTTGTCAGCATCAGAGCAGAGGCAGCTCCAGATGGCTCCAAAAAGGAGCTGCTGCTGGCCAGAGCCGAGGCAGGGAGTGCTGCTGGGTGGGCTTCGGGGGAGCAGATTTAAGGAAGGGGGGAAAATACAATACTGCTGTGCAACAGCAGCTGGGAGAGAGGATTGTGAAAGCGTGAGAGAAGCAGCCCTGCAGCTCCCAAGAGAAGTGCCGCAGGAGGGCAGGAGGTGCTGCAGGCAGGCAGGCAGCAGCAGTTCCCCTGCGGGCTGTGCAGGGAGAGGCCCCTGGTGGAGCAGGCTGTCCCGCTGCAGCCCATGGGTTCCCCATGGAGCAGATCTCCACGCTGCAGCCCCCCCATGGGTGGAGGAGCCCCCGCTGGAGCAGGTGGATGTGGCCTGGAGGAGGCTGCGGCCCATGGAGAGCCCCCGCAGGAGCAGGCCCCGGGCCGGAGCTGCAGCCCGTGGAGAGGAGCCCACGTGGAGCAGGGGCAGAGAGGGACCGAGAAGGAGTGGTGGAGATGAAGTGCTACAGACTGACCACAACCCCCAGTCCAGTCCCCCTGTTCCCCTGCGCTGCACGGGGGGAGGAGCTGGAAGAGCTCAGATGGGGGGAAGGAAGGTGGTTTTGGTTTCTTTCCTTTGGTTCTCACTTGTCTAGCCTGGGAGTAGTAGTAGTTAGGCCGGAAATCTTCCTGTCTCCCTATGCTGAGTCTGCTTTGCCCATCACGATCCTTGTTGAGCGATCTCCCTGTCCTTGTCTCAACCCTTGAGCCCTTTGCATCGTATTTTCTCTCCCTTTCTCTTTGAGGAGGGGGAGGGAGAGAGTGGCCGTGATGGAGCTCGGCTGCCCACCCAGCGAAAAGCACTGCAGCTGCAAAGTACTGGAAAAGTTTTCAGAAGCAACAAGGTGTTTAACAAGGAAATGTAGAGTTTCCTTTTTCAGGCTTCCTAAATAATTGGGCTTATTTCATATTCCCAACTCGGAGGAGGAGAATTGTTGATTTCACCTTCTTTTTTCTTCCTTGGAAATCAAAGGTGAACAGCTCTAAAAGTAAGGGGAACGTATCAGAAGCAAGCTTTTTTTGGCTTGTAATCCTTTCTTAAGGAAAAGATTTCTCACACACCTTCCACAGATGTAGGGGGGCAGAGAATAATTTTGGAACTACTCCAATTAAAGTCAGCTTGGGGAGAGTGGTACTTCTCTACTTGTTTCTGAGACATTCGCATTAGCAACAGAGAGTGTTGTGTTGCCGCGGCCAGGGGCCTACGGTGATGACTTCAGAAACAGAATTGAATGATGTCACTGCGACACCTTGGTAACAGCTGCCTCTGAGCAAGTTGAGCGAGGAGGGACAGAGAAGTGTGCTGGATGTGATGAAACCACGTGAGGACTTGTGGATCCCACGTGGAGGTGCATCGAGAGGGCCCACCCTTCTGTAAGTGTTTGGATGCTTCCTTTTAGTCTTCTGTAGTTTGTGTCAAGTCCTTTCACAAGCATGAAGTTTGGTACTTTGGCTCAGTGATGTAGCTGCACAGAGTGACAGGTGCAACATGTGGCTGAGGGCCTCTGCACGTTCTCTCTTTCCCACACACGATCAAGAAAGAAGGGTAGACAAATAAGAGTGTGCTGTGGTCCTGCCATAGACCTCAAGTACTACAGCATAAACAAGAGACTTGAAAGTAGCCCATCACATGAAACTTCAGGACAGCAATGCACTTCATCAGCTGGTCTGGCCCGTTGAGTGGAGTGTCTCAGGATGGAGTGTATGAAGATGCACTCCATCTGCTTTCAGATTAGCACTTGCAGTGAGCAAGCTGCCTGGCCTTAACATTTTTCATTTCATTTTTCACCCGACTTTTGCTGGTTCTTCTTGGTCTAGAAAAAAAAAAAAAAAAAAAAAAAAAAAAAAAAAAAAAAAAGAAAGTGAACTCAGATCAAAATAGAAGGATTTCCTTTTCATTAATTCCATGTTCTTAACTTGACAGATTTGGTTATTGACGTAGAAGGGACGTATCTGGCCTGACTGCAACACCCATGCTCGCAGTGTGGGACAGTTCTCATAAAGGTGATTCAGGGTAGTTTCTGGAAACGAAGACATCAGATGGCAAAGGTAATCTCCAAAATTTTTTTTATTTTTTTTATTTTTTGTGCTAATGCAGGAAAGGCAAGTAAGAGTAAAAGTAAGAGTCCAGATAGTGTAAGAAGCAGCAGCTGTGAAGGAAACTTCCTTCTGGCTGATATGGCTCCATATCTAGTTGTGGAGGTCATAGTGCAGGTGGAAGCATGTTCTTGTCCAAATACTTAGCTCTCTGTTTTCACAACAGGTCTAGCAGCAGAATGTCTTTGAAACAACTGTGCCTGTGACCAAGTTCATGCATCGTGGTAGACAAGGTAAAAGCTCTGGACAAGCAAAGGGGAGGGATGGATGGGCATGCAATACGATCACTTCAATCTTATCTCTCTAAGAAACCTTACTGAGAAAACAAAACAGAACAGAACAAAACAGAACAGAACAAAACAGAACAGAACAAATGAAACAAACAGCTAGCTTGCTGGAGACATTGTCTGGGAAACAGTGGAAACACTTGCAGACAAAAACATATCCAAGGACTAACACTTTGAGCTTGATTCTAAACCAACATCCTCAACTCAAACTCTTGTTTATGTTCATTACAGACTGGTAGAATAACATGTCACATCTGATGACTTTGCAGCATAGATGTCAGAAATGCAGCTTGGGATCACCTGCTTCTACTTAGAGTTCAGTCTGAAGGGATGAGCAAGTAATTGTTCCTGGGCTGATGGAAATCTGTTCTAAAGTCTGTTTTCTAACACTCTTCTAGATGCTTCTCTGTCCATCGCTCTGACCTGCAACTCTGGTGGCAAGTGTGCAGTTGTGGCAAGAGGGATTTCTAGTCCTGATTTGACCTGGTGGACACCAACTTTCCTAGTCAATTGCCGATGTTGCTGAGGAGGCAGCAGTATCAAAGCCCTTGTTGATGAAGATAGAACAAGTTTGGGGAGGCTTTGGCATTTCTGCACAACGCTGCTTCCTGATTGTGACCCAAGACGCAGATTCCGAACTAGGCAAAGTAAGCTAGAGTAAGCTAGACTGCATGTCCTGGTCATTTTCTTTTCTTTCTTTATTTTTCATTCGTCGCTTGTAAGAAAATCTAAATCTTTAACCATTTGTTTGAAAACACAGTTTTATGGAAATGATTGTGGGTGTGCTCCTTAACCTTGTTTGGAAGCTGTTTAACCTCGCTTCAGTTAGAGGAGACCTGTGCTCAAATTTATGCTTGCCATGATCAAGTGGCATCCTTTTTCCTTTTGGTATTCTTGACTTTGGCGCTTGCAAGTGAGGTTGAAAAGAGTTCTCAGGATGATTCTTCTTTTCCTTTGCAGTATCCCAAACTCCAGATTACATCTGATCTTCATCTCTGATCTGAAAAGCTTCGCAGGCCAAAAGAGAATTGAGATGAGGAGTGAAATACAGAATGCTGGTGAATCTTTCCAGTTCCCACCCGTAACTTTTGTGAGAGAAGCAGGTGCGTTGCTGTAGTGGTAGGAAGTCAATAAGATAACGATCGTGCCCTTGAAGGCGAGTAATGGTATAAAGATGAAGAATGCAACGCCCTGCTTAAAGACAGTCTTTAGGCTGCTTCTGGATCAGCAGTTTGTTTGGTTCTTGCACAGCCTCATCTCCACTTGCTTAGACGCTGTGAAGATGGGAAGAACACTTGGTGTTTTTCATCCACTCTCAACCTCATCTCCATTTCCTCCGAAGCTGTGAATATTGGAAGTACACTTGGCTCTTCCAATGATGTGAAGAGCCAAGTGTCTTGGGTCTTCCATCAACTCAGAGATATCAAGAGAATAAGGTATTTGCTTGATAGGACAGTGCTTAATTTAGGTATTTATGAAGTGAAGAAGAACACTGAAACCAGCCAAAGCCGTATCAGACATGGTAAGGCCATGCTTCTGTTAGGAAGTAATTCAGAGTGCTTCCATGGTGTACTTTGGACAGATTAACTCTGGTCCTCCGGACTAAGCACCCCCAAGGGACAATTCTCTGAAAAATCTCTCGGAATGATCTGTCCTTATCTCTTCCACTGTAGTCTCCATTAGGAAAGGATAAATATTCCTTGCCCATGTGGAAAGGAGCTCCTCATGTAGTTGTTTCTAACCAAAATCTCCTTCTTGTGTTCTGTTGACAGAAACCACTTGGCGAGCCAAGCCAAATCACCAAAAATGGAAGTAGTGGAACTACTGCCAAACCGTGCTGCTGCTTCTAAACCAAACTGCAGTGTAGGTGGGGACAGAGCAAGGGGACACAACCCAGCCAGGGCGAAATTGAAAGTCACCTGTCTGAGCCGCGGAAGGAAGTCAGCGTTTCCCAGTTTGAGACTGTTCCCTGACTGGTCCCACAGCAGCTGGAACGCTTCCGATTGCTGCTGATGGATTCCCATGGATCAGCCAGTGACACAAGCTGCCAGAGCGACTGAAGCGATCTGGAGTTACGCTTCTCCCCCTTCTGCGTTCAGATCCGTGAAAGGAAGGAGAAGAGGGGAGAAGAAGAGGGGAGAAGAGAAGAGAGGGGGAAAGAAAAGGACAAGAAGGGAGGGAAGGGGAGGGAAGGGGAGGGAAGGGGAGGGAAGGGGAGGGAATGGGAGGGAAGGGGAGGGAAAGGGAGGGGAGGGCAGGGCAGGGCAGGGCAGGGGCATGTAGGGCATTGTAGGGGAGAGTAGGCTAGTGTAGGATAGTGTTGGGATAGTGTAGGATAGTGAGGGGAGTGTAGGGGAGTGTAGGGGAGGGGAGTGTAGGGGAGGATAATGTAGGGAGGGGAGTGCAGGGGAGGGGAGTGCAGGGGACATGAGCATAGAGGAGGGGAGTGCAGGGGAGTGTAGTGTAGGGGGGTTTGGGGGAGTGTAGTGTAGGGGGATGTAGGGGAGGGGAGTTTAGGGGAGTGTAGGGGAGGGGAGTCTAGGGAAGGGGAGTGTAGGGGAGGGGAGTGTAGAGGAGGGAAGTGTAGAGGAGCATAGGGGAGTGGAGTGTAGGGGAGTTTAGGGGAGGGGAGTTTACGGGAGGGGAGTTTAGGGGAGGGGAGTTTAGGGGAGTTTAGGGGAAGGGAGTTTAGGGGAGGGGAGGGGAGGAGAGGGGAGGGGAGTTTAGGAGAGTTTAGGGGAGGGGAGTTTAGGGGAGGGGAGTTTAGGGGAGGGGAGTTTAGGGGAGGGGAGTTTAGGGGAGTTTAGGGGAGTTTAGGGGAGGGAAGTTTAGGGGAGGGGAGTTTAGGGGAGGGGAGTTTAGGGGAGTTTAGGGGAGAGGAGTTTAGGGGAGGAGAGGGGAGTTTAGGGGAGGGGAGTTTAGGGGAGTTTAGGGGATTTTAGGGGAGGGGAGTTTAGGGGAGGGGAGTTTAGGGGAGTTTAGGGGAGTTTAGGGGAGAGGAGTTTAGGGGAGGGGAGGGGAGTTTAGGGGAGGGGAGTTTAGGGGAGGGGAAGGGAGTTTAGGGGAGGGGAGTTTAGGGGAGTTTAGGGGAGGGGAGGGAGGGGGTGGGTATTGGTGGGAAGTAAGGAATGGGCCAGGGAGGGAATGGGAGGGGAGGGGAGTGCTACCCTAAATAAAATGGCCAAAGAAGTGACATTTTGGATCTGGAGCCAAATATGTATGTTGCCATTCATTCCACAACGCGATTCATCACTGCAATCTGCGTTTTGCACAGTGCCATTAAGGGTTTGGCATGCACAGAGGTGACTGAGTATTTTCAGAACTAACTTTCCTTCCTAACTGATTGGAGACTTTTGCTGGTGTTATAAATGGCTCAGTCTTCCAAATAGGGCAAGAATCAAAGTTTACAATGTATGAAAGGAACGCATTTCCCTTCAAGCTCTCTATTGACACGAATTGCTAAAACCTTCCTCACACTGGAATGCAAAAGATCAGGTGATTGGTTAACGTAGGGTTGGCAGCTGAGCAGGGGAAACATCTTCAAAACTTCCAAATATTTCCCCTATGCAGAACTCCAACTCCTTCTTCTCTGCTCTCTGGTTGTGAAAGTTTCTGTCACCTGCTCAGGAAGCAGAAGCAGTCAAATGGGATTTCGAGGGATCCAGCTACAGCATCAGTGCCAGTTAGAGGAAGCAATCAATTCCCAGGTAGTCCAGGGTTTGACGAGAGTTTAAGCAGCTTTCCAAGGAACATGTCCAAGTGCAAAGCAACCAATTGATCTGACTCTCCAGTGAAAGAAAAGGAAGTGCAGAGCAGCAAATGCTTGAGAGAGGGCAACCTTTTTGAAGCACAGCCATTTTGGGCCGAGACCTGTTCATGTGCTAGGCAGTCCCAGGAAGCGTCAAAGTGTGAGCCGTGCTCTCCAGCACTGGCGTCCTGCACTTTCTGGAGGTTCTTGATTCTGTAATCAGAATTCCAACAATCTCCTCAACAGCATACAGATCCAAACCCCACAGACCCAGATCAAACAGCCTGCCATCTGGTTGTATCATTGTCAGGCATGCATTCTTTTCTAGTAACTGGTCCTTTCTTCCTCAGTTCAGATCAAACACAAATAACAAAATTCAGATGACTCCTAAACTCTCCAGACAGCTCTGGTGTTGCTGTAGGATGGAATACAATTGTTTTCCTTACAACCCCCCAGTTCTTTCCATGTCTGTTCTGGACCTTGGGATCTCTTTTGGGAGCTACATTACGCAGAGAACTACAAGAAGGCTGAGATCACCGCTGCCTCAATGTAATGCAAAGGTGAAGGCCTTTATGACAGCCAGTTTGGAAAGGAATGCAGCCCCATCTTGTCAGCATCAGAGCAGAGGCAGCTCCAGATGGCTCCAAAAAGGAGCTGCTGCTGGCCAGAGCCGAGGCAGGGAGTGCTGCTGGGTGGGCTTCGGGGGAGCAGATTTAAGGAAGGGGGGAAAATACAATACTGCTGTGCAACAGCAGCTGGGAGAGAGGATTGTGAAAGCGTGAGAGAAGCAGCCCTGCAGCTCCCAAGAGAAGTGCCGCAGGAGGGCAGGAGGTGCTGCAGGCAGGCAGGCAGCAGCAGTTCCCCTGCGGGCTGTGCAGGGAGAGGCCCCTGGTGGAGCAGGCTGTCCCCCTGCAGCCCATGGGTCCCCCATGGAGCAGATCTCCACGCTGCAGCCCCCCCATGGGTGGAGGAGCCCCCGCTGGAGCAGGTGGATGTGGCCTGGAGGAGGCTGCGGCCCATGGAGAGCCCCCGCAGGAGCAGGCCCCGGGCCGGAGCTGCAGCCCGTGGAGAGGAGCCCACGTGGAGCAGGGGGTCTGGGGGGAGCTGCCCCCACCCATGGGGGACCCGTGCTGGAGCAGTTTGCTCCTGGGGGATGGATGGATGGACCCCGTGGGAAGGGGCCGTGTGGGAGCAGTGCTTGAAGAGCTGCTGCCTGTGTGCAGCCCCCACATTCTCAGTTCAGTAAATTCTTGCCCAGCTGGGTAAAAACACCACAGCTGCATCTCAGTCTTTCTAAGGAGATTTGTACACAGAAGTTACATGAACTGGATTTTTTTCCAAACTAGCTGTATCTCTTTGATCATGCCTACCTGCTTCTGTAAAATAGAAGATACGAAACATGTGATAAGGACTCAAAGAGAAAGCAACAAGTACCAAAGAAATCCCTCTTTGTCAGTCGCTGATGGGAGCAGGTCGACCTTAAAGGGTCCCTGGTGCCCAAAGCCCTAACACTGGGCATCACCACAAGGTCTGCAGTTGAAGGTTTCACAGAATCATAGAATCACAGAATCATTAAGGTTAGAAAAGACCTCTAGGATCGTCTGGTCCAACCATCTCTCTACCACCGATGTCATCCCCTAACCCATGTCCCTAAGCACCAGGTCCAACCTTTCCTTAAACACCCTCAGGGATGGTGACTCTACCACCTGCCTGGGCTACCTGTTCCAATGCCTGACTGCTCTTTCTGAGATGAAATGTCTCCTAATTTCCAACCTTAACCTTCCCTAGTGCAACTTGAGGCCATTCCCTCTTGCCATATCGTTAGTTAAAATCATCAGATCGTTTAATAGCATATGACTTCTGGAAGGAAATAAGTAAACTTTGGTAATAACTGATAGGTCATTGGGTATAACTGATAGCTGCTCAAATGGAAGTTTCATCATGTTAAGTAAATCTTTGATGAGATTTGAGATCCACCTATGTGAACTCAGCAGTCTGTCTTGATGAGAAACAGTGATTTCTGGATCCCTGATCATGCACAATTCTGGCTTATTAAAGCATAGATTATTTTCTTTTTGGAAATGCGAAAGAAATGAAGGAGGAGAAAAAGAGAGAATGGAGCTAAAGGCTATTCAAGAGAGTTCTTAGATGGAGGAAGAAAAATGTATGTTCTTGAAAAGTACAGTAGTAGCAATGTGAGCCAGCTGTGGCAAGTAAGGCACATACCTCACATGCATGCTCACTGATATATATCAAAATCGTGTAATTCTTAAGACCTAGCTGAGTGTCAAAATTCCGCACACCTCGAGCTATGGTAGCCAGTGCAGCCAGTCTGAATTCAGACAGCTCTGTAATGTGCACGGTAAAGAGCTGAAAGGTGGTATACTCAATAAAGCTTGCAGAGGCAGATCTTTTGAGCAGAGTTTGGTCCCATTGCAATTCTAGGTGCATCTTACCAAACAGTCATTGAGGAACAGATAAGGTTTCACCCAAGACAACTGATTGCCATTGTCATGAGCTTGGAAAAAATCCATGAACTTGGATAAAATCTATGAACAGCTTATGCATAGGTAAGTGTTCAAGTGACTCAAATCTTGTTTAAAACATAAAACATCAAGACCTGTTCGGGTCAAACACAACCTTGTAGTTGTCCAGTCACAGCTGTAGGGAATGTATTTTCTTCCCCATGACTGACAGCTGTGCTATGTTGTTGTTAGAAAATATAGCATGTTATCAAAAAGTCATCCAGGTTCAGATACTAACATTGCACACTAAAACAAGGTAGCCATAGAAAATGATATTTTGACATATTACACAAGGATACCCCAATGAAGTGGCTAGAGCTGCTGGAGCAGTCTCCTTTAGAACATTTGTAAGGTACGTGCAGATTCTGAATGATCAATAAAGTTAAAGAGAAAAAAATTAAAATCACCTTCGATTCAAGAAAATGGACTTTGAGAGGGGACTCCAGGAGTAGTACTGATTTTATAAGGAACAGCATCAGGCATATTGCGAGCACTAACCTTCTGAGAACACTAAGAAATATTTTAAAGATGATCCCAAGGAAGATGTGCCTGTGTCAAGAAAAAATCTGGCAATGCTGAGTGTTAGAAACAGAAAAGGAGGCAAAGGCAGCATACATCTCTTCCGTGAGAGAAACATGGTAGGTGTGTCTGAAGAAGTGCCACTGTTACCTTTCCAGAGTGTATGAATGAGACCACCACTGATGAAATTACCAGGTTATCTTTCATTTTCACTGTTTTCCCTGTGGTTGAGCCCCCGACCTAGAGGCTATCATTTCAGAGGTAGATAAAAATTGAGCTATAGATTACCCTATCAATTCTTCAAAGACTGGCTTCTCTAATGGAGAAAAAAATATACCAAGCCTTTCTTTAAATTGCCTAGACTTATCAGAAGACATGTGTCTACATTGGAATTCTGATGGTTCTCAGGATATTTCTGCAGTGAAGCCACTAATAATGGAAGCAGTCTGAAAAAGCATCTGGCCCAGCTGGCAAAACTGCCGTGTCCTATTCTCCAGCACATGCATGTATGCTCCAGTTTGAGCCTCAGCAGGGGCGTGTAGGACAGAAGTCCAAGTCCTAGGCTTTCCTTCCTGAAGGAAAGGCACAGTCTAGAAGTTAAGTGAAACAGGCTTCATACTGATACACCTTAGATCCAGAAAGAAAGCTGCAATAGATCCAAGGCAACAGTCCCTACACATAGAATTTGTCAGGGATTTGTTTCTACCCAAGCAGTAAAGGCTACATGCAAGACCACTCCAGAGCACAATATTCTTGCTTCATTAGAGCAAAGTTCAGGACAGCACACCGGTCAACAATTTTGCCAGAGACTATAATACTTCACAGGTCATGATTTGAGAGGAACTGAGGTACATGCCTGCATGACGGTGTGGTGGGAACAGTTCTGCTAAGGCAGGCAGGCATTGCTGGGATAAAACAAAAAAGTCTTCAGTTTAGTCACACACATAATATGAACAGATTCATAGACTGACTGTCAAAAGGCATCCCTTTAGCAGGTAGCAGAAAGAATATGTTACGTGGAAAATCTGAAGCTCTGAAATGTGTCACTGTCT
Source organism: Anas acuta (assembly GCF_963932015.1). Taxonomy (NCBI): domain Eukaryota; kingdom Metazoa; phylum Chordata; class Aves; order Anseriformes; family Anatidae; genus Anas; species Anas acuta. The sequence continues at coordinate 55,165,332 of NC_089017.1, read as the reverse complement.
TTACAAAGACACGTTTTCAAACATCAAAAGTTTACATTCACTAAGGAAATGCTTTATTTAATCTTTTTCTCATTACCCTCAGTGTTGTTAAATAATTTATATAAAAGACAGACCATAATGTAAGTAACACATTATTGCTACTACATAGAAATGCTGGCAGACAAAAGCTAGAGATGCAATATGTGCTGTAGGTATTGATCAGTCCATAAAGATCTGTGTATTAAAAGACTGTAACAGGCTGCCCAGGGAGGTGGTGGAGTCACCATCCCTGGAAGTCTTCAAAAGACGTTTAGATGTAGAGCTTAGGGATATGGTTTAGTGGGGACTGTTAGTGTTAGGTCAGAGGTTGGACTCGATGATCTTGAGGTCTCTTCCAACCTAGAAATTCTGTGATTCTGTGATTCCCAATTTGAGATTATAATTTACAGAAACATCGGAGACATACTTTGTGCTAGTAAGAACTCTGCCAGAAAATCTTAACGTTTCTCCAGTAGGAACAAAGTTTATTTTCAAACACAAATTAAACTTTTTTGCATATTCCTTCTTTCAGAAAACAAATTCAATGCCTTTGGCTGATTTTTTTTTTTTTCAGATTCTTAAAGATGTTATTCTTAAACATATATAACCACATATGAAAGTTGTTATCCTTCAATAAATAGGACAACAAATTGAATCTACATTAATTTTACATTTTTTCATATATACATCACAAGTCAGATAATCTGTTAAGTGTGAACAATGTGTTTTAGTGTCCACAGATGTACACTAAAGAGAGATGTTGCATCTGTTATTTTAAAACTTGATGTACCCAGGAATACATCAAATACAGTAAATGTTTTTTTTTTCAAGAATTAGCAGATTTTATATGTAACTGGAATGCATTCCATCCAGACAGTCAAGTTGATATTACTGATTCTAGGGTAGGATGACCTTAAAAAAGTGATGTGGTGCATCAGATTGGATCCATACCCATTACTACCTGACAGACAAGTATATTATAAAAGCATATAATACTATACTTTTATTCTTTATCTTGAAATATCAACTCCAAAATTACGGGTACTTATGTGGTACCTATATATGTATACTTTTACGTTTATAGCTAAGACTATCCAGTCCAGCATCAAACAGTTTCAGGCACAGACTGCAACTTTTACTCAATGCAAAGTTTCTTTTGTGAACGAAAAAGTGCCCACCCTTCTCCCTGTCAATACACATGCTTAGGTCTCTGAATTTAACATCTACCTGTGAAGTAGTCGAGTTATGACAGCTTTTATTTTGTTTTTGAACTGGTTACAGAAAAGGAAATAATGACACTGAACACAACTCACAATAACATTATCTTTTATTAGATCTTATTTTACATATCCCCATAAGATATAAAATCTTCCAAGAGAAAATATCAAAAGCCTTCAATTTAAATCAGTTGTTTCAGACAGTATGAGCAGGAAAAAACAAAGATTTAATAGGAATGTAAAAAATAAAAATTAAAAAAAAAAAAAAAAAAAAAAAACAGTACAGGTATAACTACCATGGAAAGCAATTACAAGGTTTTAAGCCATTTTTTTATACAGCGTTGTCTTTAAAACCATACTGGTTGAAAGTAAGGATGCTTGGTTCTCTTAACCAGTAGTTTTAAAACCAGCAGATAAAAAATAGAAAGAAAAAAGAATATATATGTATACATAAAACCAAATTAGATGGTGAATATGTCAAAAAAACAATAATTTCACTGAAATATCCAATATAATAAAACTTTGAAAACATCAATAGCCACATTCTAAAGTAATATTTATTTTCAGTCTTTGGAGTTTTGACACAGTTAAGGATTTCTAGAAATAATCCCAAATTGAAGGCTGTTCTGTTGCTACAGAAAACAAATGCAAAAAAAAGGAACATAGACTAAATCTGCTGGTTAAGAAAGATTCAGGCATCATGATTGTACAGCTGATGATAAAAGAAAAAGGTACAATGCTATATGAATTACATTTTTGGAAGCAATTCCAACAGGCAAAATACTTTATTGCATCAAAATTTTACGTTTCTGCGTAACAAAACTTGAAATAGTATTTTGAAAGCTCTCTTGCACAGAACACACAAAGTCTCTGAAGCACTTTAATGCTGAAGATGCAATAAAATAAACGTTATGAGAACCTTCTGCTGGCAAGTTTACCAAGCTTTGAGTTCCAACAACAACAACAAAAAGTATTTTCAATTACTATAGCTAAGAAAACTTACAGTACATGTTTATTGCATGAAAACATCCATTTAGTGGATCCATCTGATTCTTCCATTTGTGGTTAGTGGTTCTTATGTTTTTATATAACTTGCACCAGATTCTGCTAAGTATTCCTTTAACTACAAAACATACAGTAGATTGAATCAAATAGGGAAATCTACGCAATCCTGACAGAAATCCAACCCATGACAATGCATGAAACTAAAATTTCACTTTCATTTTCTTTTAAGATAGCCTGTAGCTACAAGATATAATTTGATACATCGTGGAACAATAATGATGAAATTAAATACAGTAGGTATTATTAGAGTTAGAAAATAGCACACCTCTTTATCAGTTACAATGACTTTCCATGCAATAGTATTGAAGATAAGCAATGATATTTGGAAAGCATAAACAACAGATGGAAGTAAGAAGTGTGAAGATAAATGAAGACTAGTAAATGGAATCATACTCAAGTGCATGTTTATATGTATTAACTGTAAACAGTAGCTCTACTTAGGGAATATTTTTCACACTTGAATGGCTTCAGCACTAAATATGTGTTACTTAACATGTGAAAACAAAGCAAAAAGTAAGACTCCATTTTTCAGTAAATGAACATGTGAACACTGGCAATGTAACTGAGGTTGCAAGTTTGAAAAATTAATATAGGCACATGATTCTGAATGCACAGGTCACACAGTCTGTGTGACAGGCAAGCACATGTTTTGATGGGTTTGCAAACTATGTCTTGCTTACTATCAACTCTCTGCATCAAGTTGCATTTTCCTTGAAAGCAACTGAATTTAGATTTTACAGTAATTTTTTTTTCATGTTATGACATCATTTTAATACATTCAAATAGTCAAAATGTTCAGAATAAGATAGTACAAACTTGGTGCAGGAGGACATAGATCAGAGTGCGGCCAGCATTGTCAAATAGGAGATACACAGCTTAAGTATTATATAAACTACCTTTCCCCAAAAAACATTAACATAGACACCAAAATTGTAACAAGACATATCAAAAAATAAGGCACATTTATCTTGATATGGTAATCTTGAAATAGAAAACTCATTTCAGAGAACATCAATATCTAAATGAGTTTTATAAAAAATCCTGTATTCATGATAAGTATGGACATTTCTCATCATGTATGATAATGGAGTAATTGCACATATCCCAGTGTGTCAAGTAACAAAATGGGAGTTTTATTAAACATTTCCATTGCAAAATTATTTTGTAGGTTCATGTTTTTCTATTTACATAATTCAGGTGAATGGTAGAAATATTAAAATCTACCATCACTTGTCACAAGTACTGCAGGCTTTCATTTTACCACAATTAAAGATCCCCTTTTTGTTGAATGAATTGAAATTAATTGTGGAATAAATTGAGATTATTGTTATTTTGTATAAATGATTGCAAGTTTTTGGACATTAGCTACTACACAAGAACATTTTATTCCATTTGTTTCCAGGCTGTATCTGGGCTTTCTACTCAGTATTATTTGTACATAAATTTATCAACAATCAGCAAAGAAGGCTGTTTAAAATCCAATACCCTTCTTAGGAAAATTAAAACACCAGAAACATCATTAGTTAGCATTTAACCTGAGATTTAATCTGTTGAGAGGTTAACATCCTTAGAAATTTCTTCACTTGTTGCATTACCTTACACTGATGTTGGTATTTTATGAAAAAAAAAAAAAAAAAAAAAAAAGGTTGCTTGCAACATGGCTTTTCACTGTGTTGATCAAAAAAATTAGAGAATGCATGTTTTTCTCACAGTATCCAGAAGCTGGAATAACAATAATGTGCTTCTTATTGCACGTGAAACTCTGAGGAGACATACTTGCAGATTCCTCTTCTCTATCTGAGTATTAAAACCAGATTTCATCTTAGTCGAACCCGGAATGTATTTATCTCCATAGAACTCATATTTATTTCACTTATATTTCTGGCATCTGGAGGTGAATGCATCAAAGATAAAGATGCAGGTGTAAGACTTTCCACATTGAATTTGTTAAAGAGTTTATGCACCTTTACCTGGAGGAAAAAAAAAAAAAAAAAAAGAAAAAGAAAATTGAGTATATACCTTAAAATCGACTACAATTTAATCTCTAACATCCTGGTTAGATACTTTTCAAAGTTATCAGCATAACAATTCTTGCACCAAAACCACCAAACATTTCTAAGAACAATGCTTAAGATACTATACACTTGATTAAACCTTTTTAGGCAGTTTGCTTCCACATTTCAAATCAAGTAAGCTAAATCAATATATTAAAAAAGTGATCAGAAATATTTCAAGTTCTCTTTGTTTCTATAAAAAAAAAAAAAAAATCAGCTACTCTTCTGTTTTAAGAAAATCCTAAATCTATTCAAAGATTTGATGATGCATTGGGTTTACATGGCAAGGTTTTGGTAGTGGGGACTGCAGGGGAAGCCTCTGTGAGCAGAGCCCAGCAGCTGCCCCATGTCAGAGCAGAGCCAGCTCCAGCTGCTCCAAAAGGGACCTGCTGCTGGCCAGAGCCGAAGATCAGTGCAGCAGGAGGTGCTGCAGGCAGGCAGCAGCAGTTCTGAGGGCTGTGCAGGGAGAGGCCCCTGGTGGAGCAGGCTGTCCCCCTGCAGCCCATGGGTCCCACATGGAGCAATCTCCACGGAGTGAGCATGAGGGAGAGGCAGAGACGAAGTGTCAGGGACTGACTGCAGCCCCCATTCCCTGTTCCCCTGTGCTGCTTGGGGGGAGGACATAGGAGAGGTTGGATGGGGATTGGTTTTTTAGGTTTTTTTTGTTTGTTTGTTTTGTTTTTTGTTTGTTTTTTTTTTTGTTTTTTTAGTTTCTCACTTTTTTACCTTGTTAGTAATAGGTAATACATTACATTAGTCTCTCTATGCTGAGTCTATTTTGCCTGTGATTATGATTGTTGAGTGATCTCCCTGTCCTTATCTCAACCCTTGGGCACTTTCCATCATACTTTCTCCCCCTTTACCTTTGAGGAGGGGGAGTGGGAGAGCCATTGTGGTGGAGCTCAGCTGTCTAGCTGAGTAAAACCACACATATGACAAAAATTCTATAGATTTATAACTACCCAGTCTACTGTCTGTAACACAACAAGAGTTTTATGATTTACATTTCATAATTTACATTTCATAATTTTTCACACCAATTCAATAGCAATTGCAAACCACTCAGATATTTGTAATGGTGTAGGTCATGTAAGGGAGCATTGGAAGACAAAGGACATGCTGTAATAAACAGTTTTCAAAGTAGCAATCACACAATTTGCAGATGTTAACTAACACTATTCAGAATACACTTCAGAATATGTAATTTGACTATTTCTTTGGTAAAGTTGTTTATACTACACTATTCGAAAACTATTTGAGAAATTTTATTATATGAAAAGGACTTTTACGGGAAGTTAATAAGGCTACAGCTGATGTAGAAGTTAACTTGCAGATGCTTACATAGTCATTTCCCCACACCAGCAGATGCCCATCTTTACCAAACGGAAAACAGCTTTCAATTTAGCTATTATCCTGAAACTGTTGAGAAATTACTACCTTTACTTGAGTAATAATTTTACTTAAATATCAGTGTTCCTACTATACTTGCAAACTAAACTACCCATAAAATGCCAGTATACCTTTCCCTGAGTAGTGGAACAGAGTAGACCCAAGTCTCTGTTTGAAAATCTACAATCAAATCCTTTTCTGTGAAGAATCAGAGCAGCTTCATCAGATGGCTCAGGATCTACCTGCAAATAAACAAAATAAAAGTTACTGAGAAAGTAGCAGAGCCAGCAAGACATTTTAGGACCTCAAAAGATTATTATTACCTTAAAGTTATGGAACCACATATGCCTTAAATAACGTTCAGCTTAGACAGAACAGACATGCTTCTTTTAATGTTTATAAGATTAAATATAAAAATAATTAAATAGCACAGTGATATTAGATATACAAATTACTAAAGAATGTGAACTTAAGGAGTTCAGAGATCAGTAAATTCACATGTACAAGCAGACTCAGAATTTAAGAGTAGCTTTCATATCTGTGTTCATTGGCTTCCCAGATACATTACATGGCAAAACGAAACCAAACATATGATAATTACAATAGCTAGCTTCAAATTTATTGTGACTATTTGGTATCAAGTTTGCATTTTGCAAATCCGCTCCCTGAAATCTCACTCATCTTAAGATGTGTGTGAAACCACACACTACTAAAAACATTAAATAATTATAGGTAAGACATACAGTGCTCTTGAGCCTCAGTAGACAACAAAGTAATCCACAATCTCAACTTTCTAGTTTGAACCAAATAATTAAAATCACTCAGGACAAATGGTCACAAGAATAGAGTATAAATGCCACAAGTCAGAATCGTTTTTAGACGTACTTCAGAAAACAAAGTCATATTCCTAGAGCATGGGAAGATTCCTCCATGGCTGGGAAGTTTCAATTGCTACAGATTTTTTCCTTTTATTTTACACTATCGTGTAAAAAAATATGAGAATGTACAATAAGAGTAACAGAAGTTTTTCTTCACATTACAGATGAATATGCATGCAAGCTATTTTCATAGCACATACATGAATGGCCCAGGATGAGATGTCCTACATACTGTCACAAGCTGTTAGCATTCAACATTTGCATTTGCCTTCAACATTTGTTTTCTCTCATGTATTTTATTTATTTTGTTGTACTTTTTTTTCATTCTTCAGCTCTTCATCTTATTAAATACTCAATAAGGTTGTAACATCATCAAAAGATCTCCAATTATGCCAGCTCTTTAAGTTATTTTTTTATTTTTTAAATTAATTTATTTCCATTGTACTTGAATTTTGTACTGATGCTTTTCCCAACAATCTCTGTCATGAGTTAAATTATTTTCTGCTACTTCAATGAGTATCTAATGCTTTGGAGAATCCTATGCTGATAAGTACTGTACTTGAGGTAATCCCAAGTATACATGTAAATACAGGCTTGGCAGAGAATGTCCTGAAAGTATCCCTGATGAGAAGGACCTAGGGGTGTTGATTGATGAGAAACTCAACATGAGCCGTCAATGTGCACTTGCAGCGCAGAAACCCAACCATATCCTACCTGCGCTGCATCAAAACAGCATGGCCCAGCAGCATGAGGAAGGTGTTTCTCCCTGTCTACTCTGCTCTCATGAGACCCCAGCTGAAGTACTGTGTTCAGCTCTGGGACCCCAACACAAGAAGGACATGGAAGTATTAGAACAAGTCCAGATGAGGGACACAAAGATGATCAAGAGGCTGGAGCACCTCTCCCTATGAAGATAGGCTGAGGGAGTTGGGGTTCAGCCTTGGTTAAGAGAAGGCTCCAGGGGACATCTTATAGCAGAGCCTTTGAGTACCTAAAGAGGGCCTACAGGAAAGCTGAGGTAGGACTCTTTGTCAGAGTGTAGTGAAAGGACAAGGAGTTAATGGTTTTAAACAAAAAAAGACTGGATTTAAATTAGATATTAGGAAGACGTTCTTTATTTTGAGGGTAGTGAGGGACTGGAGAAGGCAAGGCTCTGGGAAGACCTTATAGCGGCCTTCCAGTACCTAAAGGGAGCCTACTGGAAAGCTAGGGAGGGACTCTCTATCAGTGAGCGTGGTGATAGGACAAAGGCTAACGGCTTTAAACTAAAATAGGGTAGATTTAGATTAGATACTAGGAAGAAATTCTTCACTGTAAGGGTGGTGAGGCACTGGCACAGGTTGCCCAGAGAAGCTGTGGATGCTCCATCCCTGGAGGTGCTCAAGGCCAGGGTAGATGGGGCTTTGGGCAACCTGGTCTGGTGGGAGGTGTCCCTGCCCATGGCAGGGGTTTGGAACTGGATGGTCTTGAAGGTCCCTTCCAATCCAAATCATTTTATGACTCTATGATTATTCTTTTTTTGATTTTTAACTCTTGGAGGTGTAACAAACAAAAGGTATCATTAGATTAAGGCTTCAGTTCCAAACCAAGTTTCTCCTAATAAAGTACATCTCGGAACAGCCTGAACCAGCTTCTTTAAACCACAGTACGTCACTGCTTCATAGTATAACAAATTCACATTACTAAATATTCATTCAGATGATAAAAAATGGAAAACTGATGAACTTAAGTGTCTTCTAAGGAAATTTCCATTTAAAATAGCAAAAATTTACTCATGTTATTTGGACTTGAAATTAGATATTTTGCAGTAAAACATTTGCATAGTTTACAAAGCCTGAACAAATCTCAGTTTGATAAGATTTTCATAAATAGCTTACTTATAACCACCTAAAATCCTGTTCTTAATTAATGTATGGTATCTACAGTCAGACAATTTAAATAGGTTTAATATGTGTAATATATCCTTGGTAGTTGAAAAAGTTCTTATATTGTTTATTGGAACTTCCTATATTAAGTTAATAATAATGATGCCAAAAAAAATTATTTTCAGTCTCCAACTCTGATTCCCAACTTCTTCACTGTCACTGATGTGGCAAAACGTTTGCACTTAAAAGTAGACATTTTTATGCACACAAAGTATTATTATTTGCCTAAACATCAGATTAGAGAAATATTAAAATTCATGCTGCAAAAGCTTGACTTCCTATGGGGTAAATTGATGTTAAAAATGACAAGAGAGTAATGAATATCAACACTTTCTCTATATCCTGTAGAATTACCTTTTTGTCATCTGCATAACAAATGCATTTCAAATGATGGCATGAATATTTCATCTCTTAAGTTTTTAAAATTAAATATTATCTTAATTAAGATTAAAAATGTTTACAACACAAAGGTAATAAACAATTAATGACACCTTCAGAAAGTGAGTTCTGCCAAGTATAAACACCTATGGTATAGCAGACAACCTTTTAGACTTCCCAGGACTTTAACATGCAGATAGCATCCAAGTGTAAACAAAAAAAGTAAAAAAGAAGAAGCAAACAACACACCTAAGCTGTGCTAATCTGTCTTAAGACTGAGCAAACTGCCAGTCTCCACATCTACTATAACTTATCTCTTCTACTATCATCGCTAGGTAAATTATATTAGGTCTATGAATGCCTAAGGGAACATCTGAGCAAGGATGAACCCAATTTATGTCACATATACCTTCTAAACATGACTATGCCATCTGCATGAAAACCTGTAACAAATTTCTCAAATTTTAGCAAACAGGAATATCTTTAGTCTTGTGAAGCTTCACATTGTTATGAAGACAAAAATTCCCTAACTACCATACTATCAAATCTCTGACTGCCTTTCTTGGAAGAGCTGTCAAAGCTTGATTTGATTTTGATCTCTGAGAAGTAAAATGCTATCCTCATATCAGGCTGCTAGCAGGAAAAAAAAAAATTAAAAATCCTAAGCTTCCTTATAAACAGTATCCCAAGGCAATGCTGCTAAAATTTGGATGAGAGAGAAAAAAACATTTAAACATTTTTTATCTGATTACTGTAAGCTAACAGGCATGCATCACAAAGTTCAAATAACATGACAAAAATATGCACTTATATTCAGTATAAATGGACAAATGCAATCAGTTTTTAAATCTTGAGGTCCTGTCTACTTACAGTAGGCAAAATCTTTGACAAACAAACAATAAGACATTGGACTCTTCCATGACAGGATCATGTATCTTAAAACAATAGCATTTTTTTTCCCCCTCTGAGAGGATCGGAAAACTAGAAATTCCCTTTTTCTCATTTACGCTTTAATGCATTTTCATGCATTCTAACTTCTACCTTAAATACTAATACTTTTGTTTTGGTACCCCTTTATGTGAAATTGTAATATCACTTCTTAAAAATCAGTTTCAAGTGGGCAGTCGCATGTGGGGGAGTGGAGGGGCAGGTCTTGGATCTTGAGAAACCTCATCTACTGGGAGATGATGGGGAGCTCTGTCTGAGGAGAGAAAGAGACCTGCCAATCTGGTGAAAAAAATTTTAAACTGAAGTTTCTGGGGAAGGGTAACGTTGATGTCAGCATTAGCAATGGCTGCTCAGGGATAGCAAAAGGAACAGGAAGAACTCCTGAAGAGCAACACAAAAGGAATGCCAGCCATGTGAGTTTTATCAGGGACTCAACTTAAATGCCTCTGAGCAAATGCCCGTAGCATGGGAAATAAGCAGGGGGAACTGGAATTTTTAGCCCAGTCTCAGGGCTGTGATATCATAGACTTCATGATAGAGGCATGGCAGGATGGCTCACACAACTGAAGCACGGTGATGGATAGCTTCAGACTCTTCAGGAGAGATATGCCAGAAAGAAGAGGAGGCGGGATAGCCCTCTGCATTGAGGAAGGTTTGGACTCCGTGGAGCTTAGTTACGGTGATGAAAAGGCTGAGTGTCTCTGGGTAAGTCAGGGAAAAGCCAACATGGGAGATACTGTGGTAGGAGTGTGGTACAGACCAGGATGAAGAAGCATAAGAAACATTCTGTAAGGATATAGAAGTATTGCAATTGCTAGCAGTCATTCTCATGAGAGACTTCAACTTCCTTGACATCTACTGGAAATACAGTATGGCCGAGAAGTAGCAAATGGAGATTCCTAGGATGTGCAGAGGATTGCTTCCTGACACAGGTAGAGAGGGAACAAACTAGGGAAGGTGCCCCACTTGAACTGTTGTCCATAGCAAAGGCTTTGTGGGTGATGGTTGGAGGCCACCTTGGAAACAGGGATCATGAGATGATGGAGTTCTCAGCCCTTGATCACAGATGTTCTGCAGGGATGTCAATTCAAAGGGACAATGACAGCTAGAGTTTACCTTGGCTACTACACTGAAAGACAATTAAAAAAATGTTTTTATAAAGATAGAAACAACAAAAAAAAGGGGGGGGGGGGTTAAGGAGAATCTCCATCCTTTATTCAGTGTGGGGGAAAACATAGTGACAAGAGCTGAGGTACTTAATGCCTTTTTTGCCTCAGTTTTTCTTAGAAAGTCCACTTCTCAGGGTACCTAGCCCACTGTGCTGGAAGTCAGAGACAAGGAGCACAATTAAGACCTCGTGAGCCTGGTGGAAATGGCTAGCGACCTACTACACCATTTGGATACCCAAAAATCTATAGGGCCAGAGGGGATCCACTCAAGGGTACTGAAGGAGCTGGCAGAAGTGTTTGCTGAGTCACTTTCAAAAATTTACCATCAGTGCTGGCTAACAAGAAAGGTCCCAGATGACTGGAGGCTGGCAAATGTCAAAGCCTTCTCCTACAGAATCACAGCCTTCTCCTACAGAAAAGGACTACTCATGGCTTGGAAGGATGAACTGTCTAGTTGGTAAAAAAAAAAAAAAAAAAAATAGTGGCTGGGCTCAAAGGGTCATTGTTAATGCAGTTAAATCCTGTTAGCATCCAGTCACAAGTGATGTTCCCCAGGACTGGGGCCGGTTCTCTTTAATATTTTATCAACAATCTTGGTGAGACGATCAAGTGTACCCTCAGTAAGCTTGCCAAACACACCACGTTGGGTGGGAATATTGATAGACTTCAGGGCAAGAAGACTTTGCAGAAGGATCTGGATAGACTGCACTGAGGGGCCAAGGCCAATTACATGACATTCAACAAAGCTAAATGCCAGGTGCCTCGTAACAACCCCATGCAGCAGTACAGGCTCAGGCAAGAGCGTCTGGAAAGTTGCCCAGCAGAAAAGGACCTGGGGGTGCTGGCCGACAGCCAGCTGAACACGAGCCAGCTGTGTGTCCAGGTGGCCAAGAAGGCCAATGGCATCCTGGCCTACATCACAAATTGTGTGGCCAGTGGGACTAGGGAAGGGTTTAGTCCCCTGTACACAGCACTGCTGAGACCGCACCTCGAGTGCTGTGTTCAGTTTTGGGCCCCTCACTACAAGAAGCACATCGAGGTGCCGGAGGGTGTGTAGAGGAGACCTACAAAGCTGGTGAAGGGACTAGAGAACAAGATGCATGAGGTGAGGGAACTGGGACTGCTTAGTCTTAAAGAGACTGAGGGGAGACCTCACTGCTCTCTCTATAACTACCTGACAGGAGGTTGAAGTGGGGAGGGTGTCAGTCTCTTTTCTCAGGTGAAAAGTGATAGGACATGAGGCAACGGACTCAACTTGTGCCAGGGGAGGAAGAATTTCTTTACAGAGAGGGTGGTTAGTTATTAGAACAGGCTGCCAAGGGTGGTGGTGGAGTCACCATCCCTGGAGGTATTCTAGAAACATGTGGGTGTGGCACTTAGGAACATGGTTTATAAGTGGACTTCTAGAGTGATGTGATGGTTGGACTTGATGACCTTGAAGTCTTTTCCAACCTAAATGATTCTCTGATTCTATGACTCAACAGCTAAAGCAATATATAAATAATCTAAATTCTGGAAAAAACTGCACTGCATCAATTAGCCAGAATTATGGCATTCGTCATTCAGATTCTTGGAAGATGGGAAAAGGAAGCAGAAAGCGAGGAGGAAACTGAAAAGGTCCTTTTGGTATGCAAGACATTCTTTGCATAGCATAGTACCATTTCCGCTGTGGGGAAGAACTGTTCCGTACCTATAATGATAGTGCCTGTATCTTATGAATACTAATAATTTTCACTTTGAAGTGCACAGCATAATGCTGTGAACTTGGGAGCTGTCAGTCAAGTAACCATTGAACTACACTGTGGTGGACAGGGAAAAAGCATAGCCTCTAAAAATCTTCTGCCAACTGGGATAATATGGCTGGAATAGCACAGATAAAGTAGTAAAATTCATCTATGAGTAATATTGAACAAAATGGTTGATGCAGAGCCAGTCTTCCATTTCACGGGTTTCATTACCAAATTATACAAACATGGGGAAGAAATTTAGGCCCCAAAGTGGAAAAGTTGTCATGTTCATGAAGGTCTGTACCAGACCTGATGTGCTGAAGAAAAAAGGCAGTGCTGAACTGGCTGAGGAAAATGAAAAGATTTTACAGCAAAGCGTGGAACATACACTTCACATAACGATTTAATTCAGTATGAAGCTTCTTCCTAACTCTTCAAAGACATAAGACCCACAGAATCAAGAGTTAGTTCACTTTGAAATTCAAAATAAGAAACAGTCATAGCTGAAGGAGTTCATATGACATTGAACTACTAACAAAGTGTGAGAAGTGAACTGATTGTTTAAGTTCTAAAATAAAGAATGAAAATGAAAATGATGAACTGCGTAACTGATACATTTACAGTAATTAATGGAAAGTTTTGCAAATATTCTGAATATGATTTGAGGTCATTATTGATGAGCAGTTTTACCTCAGCCACCATAGAGGCTCCAAGGGAGCAGGGACAACTGTAGTCTGTAAGTATCTAAGT